>NW_026879180.1:0-25835 GCF_032173495.1 Musca vetustissima
ATTTAAAAAATTGCAGTCCAAACTATATACATAATATTTTTCCATGCCCCTCTCTGCTTCGATGAATATAAACGAATAATACTAAACAATATGCACATTTTTTTATTTGCAGGTATACAACTTTAAACCAGAAATCTGTTTTGGATTTTTATATGAATTCTTGGAAAATGTTGAAAATCTTATGAGCAATGTAAACTCATTGGATACTGTGTATGAATTTAATTTAAAGCCCAAAGAAAAAACGGTAACCTATAAAATACACGAAGGCAAAACCGATAATACTTTTATACCAACATATTATGCCGAATTTGTCAACAAAGCAAATAAATAGCTATTATATATTAACAACAGATTTTTTTAAACGATACCAAAAACAATTTACTAAATGTAAAGAATTAAAAATAAAATTTAAATTAAAAATAAATGTAAAAACTAAGTTGCAGGCAAAATGTAACTGTAACTGCCGAAAGACAGAATCACAATTTTGTACTCAAAGAGAAAATAGAATGCTAAGATGTAAAAGGACTTGTCTGAAAGTACGCACAAAGTTTACGTCTGTATGTCATAGGAAGTAAATGAAAATGTCTCAAATATATAGGCAGTGAATTATATGATCTAGCAACTCTTACAAGAAACGACCTTTCAAGATGAGAAGTTAATTTTGGAATTAAAATTTGAGGATTTCTTACCGACCTGGAAAAAGGAAATTCATTAACTAAATACAATGGTGCTTGGTATTTAACTACTTTATAAAAATGTAGCATAGAGCGTAAAGATATAAAATTAGAAAAATTGCAGCCAATGAATTCACAAACATAAGGGGTTACATGTTCTCGAACATTTAGAGAATAGAAAAAACGAATTAAACGGTTAAAAACCAACTGTAGTTTTTTGAGGAAACAGCGTAACGTTCCCGAATATACCTCCACACAATACAAAATTATAGGCATAATTAAAGCATGTCCCAGCTTTTTCCTAACATTCAACGAAAGAGAAAGTTCAACATTATAAAGTTTTCTCAGAAGGAAGTTGACTTTAGAGACAACGGAATTAATATGGGGAACAAAATTTAAACAACTATCAATAATAACACCCAAAAACCAATTGAATGTCATCTGCAAACACTGAAAGGGTTAAAAAGGCGTTCTACCATTTTAGACAAGATTGGCATTATTGAAATTGGCCTATAACTACCCGTAGAATAATTTTTAATTATTGGTATTATTTTGCCAATTTTCCATAAAGCTGGAAAAGAAGAAGTCATGATAATGGTATTAACGAGGTGCAACACATGAACACTAACAAAAGGAAATATGAGACGAAGAAACTTCAAGCCAAAACCATCGGACCCCACAGCCTTAGTTTTAATTCCAGAAAATGCATCAAATATCTCACTCAATGTTACCGATCGAAACCCAAAATTCCCGGTTTCCATCAAAGAAGGGATTCCAGAAGAAGGAGCTTGAAATGATGAAAACATATTATTCAAATCGTTCACATCCGCATTTACAACATCTTTACTCTTGCCAAGACCATGTTCATTCAAAACCTTCCACAACTCTTTGCCAGTTTTATCGCGAAACAAAGCATCATGAGCCACAACTTTATTTTTCCTAATAATCCTTTTTGCTTTATTTCTATATCTACAAAAAATTTTCCAGTTTTCAGGTGTACGCATTTCTAAGTAAGACCGCCAAGCCAGATCACGCAAAGACAAACAATGTTTTATGTCAGGTGAACTAAACCATTCATCTTTACGGAAAGGTAAAACCTTACACCTCCGAATAGGACAACTTTTATGTACAATCGAAAAATGTCTATACAAGACAGACAATTGAACATCAACATTGTTAGAAACATACATAGGGGAGAAATCGCATAAAGCAAAAACTTCTTGCAATGTTTCCTGGTTCAAAACGCTATAGTCAACAAACTCGTAATATTGCGGCGACAACTCTTTTTCCAAATTAAGGGACATAAAAGAATTGAACAAGCTCTGGACAAGACAACAAAAAATAATCAATTAACGAAGTAGAAGCATGATCACAATTAACATAAACTAATTTGTGTTGAAGACCTTTTCTTAAATATAAAGCCACACCTCCACCTCTCACATTTGGACGCTCATTTCGATAACAAACATACCCAGGAATATCAGCCACGTTTAATGACATATATGGTTTGAGCCATGTTTCACTTACTTCGACCACGTCTAAAAATTCTCCATATAATATATCTCTTATTTCGTTCATTTTGAACGAAGAGCTTTTCAAACAAAAACTTTGGCAATTAAAATGCCCAACATTTAAATTCTCCCTATAATTACACAATTGTGAAGCTAAAAAACTATTATCGTTAAAAGCGGTTGTAATATTAGGCTGACTTCCAAAATGTATCAATGCAATGTTTGTATACAATAAAACTACGGTATTTAAACTTCGTACACATGCAAAGTTACCAAACATTGCAACTATGAACTTTGCAAACATTTACAATATAAAATGAATGTGATGCAATCTGTAACTAAAAAATCAGCTGTTTCATGAAAAACAAATATGTATGGAAAGCGTGGCTGTAAATCATTATTTGGCAATATTTTTGTAAGTTATCAGATTGTCAAAATAAAATCCAGACAAACTTCGATGTGTTTATAAAAGTTAAATATAAGTAAAGACGTGTTTTAATACTGCCCAATTAATTACAAAAAAAGTCTTTTCAATGAAAAACGTTAAAAATACATTTATTTGTTCCAAATATTAATATTTTACTAAAATTACTTTTGCGAATCTTCCATTAACTTCCTTTTCTTAGGACATTTAATTTTGTGTTCGTAAACAAACAATGCATCAACAATAAAACCGATGCTTGATTGCTTTTTAACTGCGTTGCAAATGCATGGCAGCGACATTTTGAAATAGTATGCAATGTAAATATTGTTACGTTCTTGGATTTTACTTAATCCCGTGTAGACGTTGTTTTATTTCCCGATACAATTCGTACCAAATAAAACGCAGGTTCTTTCTGATTACGAGTACTACAATGATTTTATTGACACAAATTTACTTTGCACTTTACTTTACTTGACGGTTTCAATTCGCGATCTGATTCACAACTGACTAACTGCCTTTCCATTTCCTCTATTTATATGAGCCTTGCCTGTCGCTACAGAAGTTTCTAGACGATCTGGTAACACCTAGATTACGAACAATCTACCAATGCATACAACTACATTGAGTGAACAATAACAACAACAAACTTACATTGAGTGAACAAACTTACAATAACAACAACACATATACAGGCGAGAGAGTAACAAAGAAAGAGGAATTAAGCGATCATCAATGATGACGTTTAACAAGAATTGTACGACAATAACAAAATAGAAAATGAAAGAGGAAATGGAAGGATGTAGAAAAATCTATACAGTAGTTGTTGTTGTGAAGTTATTCAAATAAACTGCGTAGTAGAAATTTACGTTACAATTCAAATTCTTAAATTAACGGAATTCATCTAAATTGACTTAAATCTAAAGTTATATTCGTAACAATATTTTGTACTGTTGCATTATGAAACAGGATGCATTGTTCGAATGCAAAGCAATTAACATTTTGGAAGTCAGCCTTACTCATTATAAAAATGTAAAAAATAACGCAGCAGAAAAACTGATAAAATATATACTTATAAATAAGATTAGCTACTCTCAATATCTGGCGTTGTCACTGCACCACCACATTCATCTAGGAGCTGAACACATTGACTTATGTCAAGAAGATTAGAAGTACCTCCAAAAAATTCCACCTCGACTTTAGGCACATCTGAGCTTATTAATTTAAATTTTTTTAATTTTATTTAATTTCCGCAATCTCCGACAAACAAAAACTAGTTTAGAAGAAGCAGCATTAAAATGGTCATTAAGGTAGACCCGACTACTAATATGCAAAATTCGTGCAAATCGAAACATATTTAGGGACTTTGTTGCACCATTTACCTTAAATGGACGAAAATATATATGGGAGCTATATCTAAATCTGAACCGATTTTCACGAAACTTAGCACAAACCATTCTAGGCTTATTTTAGTATGATGTACCAAATTTCGTGCAAATCGAAAGATATTTAGGGACGTTGGTACACCATTTACCTTAAATCGGACGAAAATATATATGGGAGCTATATCGAAATCTGTACCGATTTTTACGAAAATTAGCACACAGCATTCTAGGCTTAATTTAGTATGCTGTACCAAATTTCGTGCAAATCGAAAGATATTTAGGGACTTTGATACACCATTTACCTTAAATCGGACGAAAATATAAATCTGAACCGATTTTTCCCAATTTCAGAATAAATTGTTCACAATTTAACATGGACAGACAAACGGACGGACGGACATGCATACATCGATTTAGAAAGTGATTCTATGGATATTCTCAAAAGGAATCATGTGTCTATCTCGTTTCCTTTTGCTGTTACAAACATATGCACAAAGAATTAACAAATCTACCTACCACAAATTATTACCCCTTTTAAGGATAGTCCCCATACAACCCCCTTTTTATACCCTTCACCATAATGTGGTGATGCAATTGTAATGAATAGCAATTCTCTGCTATTGTATAGTTATATAGCTAGTTACTACGTTCACTAGTTACTTTATACCCAAAAGTGACACACAAAATAGATTATTGACTTCATTTGTTGATTGAAAAAGCTATCTAATTCTGTAGTTACTGGTATTGTAAAAAGTAGTGAATCGTCAAACAAAACAAGAAAAGGAATTGTCATTTTCTTCAGACTTTTTATAATTTTCAGAATTGTGAAAGCAAAATTTTTAACAAATATTCTTTTAAACATATATAAGGCCCAGCAAGCATTTTCTATACAAAAAATATCCAAAAAGTTACTACCAGGCGATGAAAACACTCGTAGGCGATATCGTATTTTTAACAAATAAGTTATACCGTTTGGGAAGAAATGGACCACGTAATCGTTACCTTTAAAAATTATCGTCTTCGTCACAGTTTGAAGGTAATAAAGTGACACTCCAAAATGACTCTGTTTTGTTACCTTAAATATTATCGACTTAGTTACTTTCAACTTTCACCAAGAAGATACCTTTAAGATGCGACGAATGCGTGTTTCATTTCTTTTTTTAAAATACGATATCGCCTGGTAGTGAGTTTTTGATACCCAAAGTAAAATACTTGTATGAATAATGAGTAACAATAATGAATAACCTATATTTTGAAAAAAGTCAACATTTAACGCCAAACAAAGATCATATTGATGTTAAGGTTAATACTAAGTAAAACTAAAAACATTATTTAGTTAAATTTGTGAATTCTATCCCGATCGTGTAAAATATGTTGTTGACAAACTTTGTTTAGGTCCAACAACGACGTCTGGGAAATTTTAGATGGCACATATCTGTAAAAATTAATGTTTTAAAAATTTCAAATTAACACAAAAGTAAGCTGACTTGTCTCTTATTATACTATATGTAGCAAATCGCTGAAAACTGGGTTTTTGTATAGTTCCACGACATGTCATTTCAACAGCTATTTGATCACTCATAATAGCTTTAATTGCTAATTTAACAAATGATGACATTTCTTTTCCCCAAACACGAACGGTGACAGAAATTATAATAAAAGTTATATATTATTACCAATTGTTCCCGAACTTCATCTTCTATTAGAAGTTAGGTAACAAAATTTTTAAAATCGTCGAAAACATAAAATGGCAGCGAAGGCAACAATTGCAATTCTTTTTCTAAGGAAGTGGGCATTATGACAGTCTTTTAACCCATAATGAGTATATGATCCCCCTAAAATACTACCAATGTATACTTCGTTTGGAGTTCCTTTTAATATCCTGCAGTCTTTAGGTACATTGATTCCTTCTTCTCTTAACATGACCAAGAGCTTATTATGCGTTATGGTTTACATAATTTTGGGTTGCCCAATCCGATAATTTTTTCGAAAAAGATTCAGTTTTTTTAAGTTGTGCATTCAGTTTTATTTTCGCCGTCATATTCACTTTCACTATTTTCCGAACTGCCATTCACATTAAAATCATCAAGTTCAAAATATCATTGCCTTCTGATGTTCTAATTTGCTCAATACGCATTACCTTTTGCGGAGGATGTTGCATTCTGTTGACTTTGGGAAAAGGTTGAAAACAATCCAGATGCCTTCCTCTTGCTTCTCAATTCAATTACCTTTTTTGATGTAGAGCTCATGTTTGCTTTGAACGATGAATGTTCCAAATGATTCTTCTGTATTTATAACCAAAGAGTTATACATCCATGACCTTAAATCTATATTTTTCCACGCCTCTCTATATACAGCAATGAAAACGATTTCAGGCCGAAGATTTTCTATAATAAAAATGTATCCACAAATTTTTATTCGATGACAAATATTTATAGAACGACAGTTAAATTATGAAACTATCGAATTTCCATCTTCTTTCATTTAACTAATTAGTTACTACAGACGATCGAAATTGGATAACAATTAATTTGTTATTGTAAAATTACGAAGTATCACCCTTTTACAAAAAATAAGTGTCGAATTAGATAATTATTTGAAGATGGCGTTAGAAACTCACTTCCAAATGCTTGCAGGGAGTCATATATATCCACGATATACAAGATGAAGTGCTGTTGAGTTAAAAGTCTCGGAATCTTAAAAATGCATATGATGAATCTTGGGTAAGTTTTGGTATTGCAACGCAATAAAAATATATGTACGTAATATTTCAACATTTTTATCTTACAGATTTTCAATAGATGTCACTCCAGACGTATCCAACAGATTGAGAAAACAATTAAAGGTTATGAATAGGTAAATATTCTCCAAAAAGGCCCATGTCTTTATTTATATTTTGTAATTTTCTGTTTCAGATGCAATATTTCGTAGAGAACGGATGTTAAAAGCGGTCAAGAAACAAAAGAAATGCAAATGTCAATATGGCGGCGTACAAATTCTGATGTCCATGTTTCTTTCGTTAACACGCGAATCAGTGCCAGCAAACGAATTGCTGCCGGGTATTCATTTAGTGTAAAAACTATTGTTAAAGAAACATTCTATCACCCAAGCATTGGTGCTTAGAGGTCACAACGAAATACCAACAACAACGACGAAGACAACATCATGCCTCCCAAGAAGCAAGAAGAACCCGAACGTAAACCATTGATTGGCCGTATTGGTACGAATCTTCGTATTGGTATTGTTGGTGTTCCCAATGTCGGTAAATCAACATTCTTTAATGTTCTGACCAAGAGTGCTGCTCCAGCAGAAAATTTCCCTTTCTGTACCATCGATCCCAATGAGAGTAGAGTTCCCGTGCCCGATGAAAGATTCGATTTCCTTTGTGAATATCACAAGCCAGCTAGCAAAGTTCCTGCATATCTTAATGTTGTCGATATTGCCGGTTTGGTAAAGGGTGCTGCCGAGGGTCAAGGTTTGGGTAATGCTTTCCTCTCACACATCAATGCTTGTGATGCCATTTTCCATTTGTGTCGTGCCTTCGAGGATCCCGATGTAACACACGTTGAGGGAGAGGTAGATCCCGTGCGTGATTTGTCAATTATTTCCGAAGAATTGCGTTTGAAGGACGAAGAAAAGTTAATGCAATATTTGGAAAAATTGGAAAAGGTTGTCGCACGTGGTGGTGATAAGAAATTAAAGCCCGAATATGACTCTCTGCTGAAGATCAAGGGTATTTTGGTCGATGAGAAGAAACATTTGAGATTTTCCGATTGGAATGCTCATGATATTGAAATCTTAAACAAATATTTGTTTTTGACTTCGAAGCCATGCATCTACTTGATCAACTTGTCCGACAAGGACTTCATTCGCAAGAAGAACAAATGGTTGCCCAAAATCAAGGAATGGGTTGACAAAAATGATCCCGGTGCTGTTATGATCCCCTTCTCGGGTGCCTTCGAACAGGCGCTGGCCGAAAAGGACGACCTCGAACGCATCGAATATGAAAATGAAACCAAATGCAAGAGTCAATTTGATAAAATCATTGTAACCGGTTACAAGGCTTTGCAATTGGAATACTTCTTCACAGCCGGTGCTGATGAAGTCAAGGCATGGACAATTCAAAAGGGTACAAAAGCCCCCCAAGCTGCCGGTCGTATTCACACCGATTTCGAAAAGGGTTTCATTATGACTGAAGTTATGCACTTTAAGGATTTCAAGGAGGAGGGTTCCGAAGCCGCTTGTAAGGCTGCTGGTAAATATCGTCAACAGGGCCGTAACTACACAGTGGAAGATGGTGATATTATATTCTTCAAATTTAATGCTGGTGCTGGTCTCAAGGATGCCAAGAAGAAATGATGCTGTTTAGTGATGATTTTATTTACAATGTTTTATATTAATTTGATTTTTTACTCGCAAAGCTTCTTAACGCAATAATGATGATGATGATTATGTCCAATATAATTCACACATATATACATATATGCATTTCTCATTTAACATAGTTTTTAAGAATGATTCGGAGTGTTGTATTTACAGCCGCTTTGGTTTTATCATTTTATATTGCATTGAGTTAGCTGTTGACCGAATTACGTGTGAAAGAATGACGTATAAAAAACAATTCAATAAAGAAAAAAATATTTGAAAGGAAAAAAAAAAATTGTAAACAAAGTACAGGTCGCATTTATAATCCATATAATATATATATATATATATATATATATATTCATCCGATTTTTATCCTACATCCGATTTTTATCCTACATATCTTTCGATTTACACGAAATTTTGCACAGTGTACTGAATTAAGTCTAGAATGTTGTGTTAAGTTTCAGATTAAGTTTTAGCTCCCATATATATATATATTCATCCGATGTAATGGTAATGGTGTAACAAAGTTCCTATATATCTTTCGATTTGCACGAAATTTAGCATAGCGTACTGAATTAAGTCTAGAATGATGTGTGTTAAGTTTCCTGATAATCGCTTCAGATTTATATATAGCTCCCATATATATTTTCGTCCGAATTAATTTATACCAATGATGGAGGGTATCCAAAGTTCGGCCCGACCGAACTTAACGTTTTTTTCACTTGTTTCTTCATTTTAGCACACAATGGTACTAAATGTAAAATTTGGTTGTTTGTGTCACCCTGTAGTTTCGTTAAAATGTTGTTATCGAAAGTTAGCAACGTAGCTAACTCCACGTAGATTAATTGAACAAAGCTCCATTCTGTTGTGAATGATGGATTCCCCGAAATTCAAAATTTAAACAAAGAAAAAGCCCGACCGAACTTACCGTTCAATTATACTACGACAGCAGTACTTTTTTAATAGTAAAGCTAGGAAAGGGAAACATTTCAAAATCGATCTAAGAGTACAAAATAATTTGAAAAGTTCGGGAACGCAAATCTAGTAAATATGCCAAAATTAGATGGCAATACTTCAAAATGAACATAACAGCCCATCAGAAAATTGCATTCCTGTTTACCATTTTAACTCGTTCAAATTTTTCGAGTAAAAAGTTTACATGGAGAACGCGATTTTGTTTTGTGTTCTCTTAAATTTGGTTCAAATTTGTGGGGTTGAGGAACGGTTTTCGGGTAAAAAGTTGTAAAATTAGTAGATTCTTGTTGGTTATGGAACGGAACTAATGGTACTAAGTGTAAAATTTGGTCGTTCTGTATCACCTTGTAGTTTCGTTCAAAATGTTGTTATCGAAAGTTAGCAACTTAGCTAACTCCACGCAGGTTAATTGAACAAAGCTCCATTCTGCTGTGAATGGTGGATTCCCCGAAATTCAAAATTTAAACAAAAAATAACCCCATATCATGCATACCCGGTATGGTCCATATAATGGGCTTTTATAAATGTGTCATGATTCTCAATAATATTAGTCTTCTGTTTTATTTCAAACTGTGCAGAGTGAATTGAAAAAAAATAAATAGTAAATAAATAAAGTGATATGGCGACTGGGGAAAATAAAAATCTACTCATGAAAGTTGAAGGACATCATCCATTGAACTTCGAAAAATACAAAGATATTATGGAAACTCCAAAAATTGTTGGATTTTATTCATATGACTACAACAAATTTGAACCATCAAAGTATATTAAATACTTTAAAGAACCGAAATCATCGAGCTATCCTTTAAATTTAAATGGGGGCGAATGGATTCCATGCCAAAATGGTCAAAGTGATACTAGGCTTCATATACCTCTAACTTATGCCATGACCATAGACGATTCGATCAATCAGCCCAATGTGAAGACCACAAATGTATATACCGGTCGTCGTGTACTTACACAGCTAATGGAATATTGTTATTCTATACATGATGACACGATATTTGTAACACGCCACAATGGAAATTTATACATGACTAGCTTGGTGTATAGGCATACACCACCACATATGCACCACAAACGTTTGGAACAACTTTTATTTACAGGTACGTATAAAATAAAATCAATTTTTACAGTTCGTCCTCGGACGGCTCACAAGAAAGACGTGACCTAAAAAGGTTTAAATGAGTATTATACGCCCACTGGCTTAAAAATAGATTTTTACAAAATGGCGGTTGTTAAGCGTTCGCTTAACTAACACGTGTGTTTTCAAATACGGATAACCTATAAAGTCCGAGTCGTTCAACAGAATCCAAACAGCTGTGCATGAAATTTTTAATTTTCGTAAATTTAATAACAAAAGAAGATGCTTCCCGCAACTATGTGACTCCTTCACAGTAGAAGAGTTCACTGATACACAAGGCTTAGAAAGTCTGAACATAGTGGTCAAATTCTTAAAGAAGATCGAAGTCAACCTGCAAAACACAAACCCCACCATCTATGGATAAAGTCAAATTCGTAGCTTAAGCTACACATGGAGACATTCTATGCCAACAAATAAAAATTAATATATCTGTTATTATTATCTGTCCATTGTATATTCGGTTCGATTGTGTGCAATATGAATCACCAAATCTAAATCTATTGTAGAGATAGAATTTGAGATGAATTGTTTTTAAAAAATGCGCAAATTTAAAGTGAAACTTATTTTACTTTAAGAACAGAATTAACAAATCGCGCAAAAATATTTGGATATTGGTAATAAGACCTTCTAACTTCTAATTGTCGTCGTAAATACTATGTGGAAATTTATCAGAAGTTGCTACAACTATTGGAGCTTAATAAAAATTGTATGAAATAGGGTAAGTGCTCCTAATGTCGGCATGTACCAGTACTCGGCATCAGTTGTATATAACTTCAAATAACTAAAAAATCCTTTGGCTAAATATGAAAACAGCTTTGAATAATCTTCAATAATATTTTCAACTATCTCTGTGTAAAATTTCATCAATCTAAGTTAATTTATTAGGCAGTAATTAAGGGTTTTCTCGATTTGGTTCTTTCACCACTAGAGACAGTACATGTTTCTTAGGAAAAAATTAGTGATCATGCCGATTTTAAAAGACTCATAACTTTATTTAAATTATATATTTTTCACTCGAATTTTCTTCATAATTGTTAGGAACATACAAAGGAACACTTTAGAATTTAAAATTATTAAGAACTATTTGTAATTATTATATTTTTATGGATGCCGCCCTTAGGAATAACAAATATTACGATCTTCCTATAGTCGGCATATGGGTGAAAAATAAGCACATTTTCGATCATTTTGGCTCAATATTGGGAAGAATGTTAAATAAGTATTCTAAAAGCCGATTCAATTATAAAACAATAATTTTGAGTAGGTTTACACAATATTAGGCATGGTCTTAATCTGAAACATTTTTAACCTATAAAGTAAGTGTATAAGACATGCCGAGTATTGAATAACTGTTTTCTGAAGTTGGCAGAAAAATTTATAATTGTAATATTTTCATAAAATAAAAATTTTGGTACATATATTGGGAAAAATGTCCTGACTCCGAATCAGTTCGCGATTAAATGTTTCGTTGGTGGGAGCAAAAGTTATATTGACCAAAAACGTTGATATATGACTTCCTTCGTAAAATCTGATAAAAATAACAAAATTAAAGGAGATTGCGTTATTATTTTCATTATATTAATGACATGTATTAACTTAAAAATTAATTTAAAAATATATACATACATAATCGGAACTCCATGATGAATCAAATGACAAAAGTCTATGTAGCGGTTGGTAAATTACAGCGACAATAAAACAAGAGATTGAGGAAAAATATTTGTTTTTGGTTCGAAGAAATAATGTAATCATATTTATTTTTTTACAAATTTCAGAAATAAATGTTGGGATCAAGGCCTTGATTGGGACTACTTTTCTTGTTTAACCGAATTTCACCGAAAAATGAACTTATATAAAGATAATAACTTCTTGTGTATAGGTATACACCTTGCGGATTATAGCAAGACCTTTCCGAAAAATGATGGGGTTCTATATATATATATATATATATATGAATACATCTTAAAATAAAACTATATTCTGAAATATATATTTTAAAAAGCGTCTAAATCGGGTAATTCTCTAATTCATTTGATGCACATGCGGTTTCCAGGAAATACTGAAGTTTATCTTCCAATCCATGTATATTTTGCGAAATTTAATTTGACGGCTAAGATGTACTACATATTGCATTGAAGTACCCAAAAAATCGTAAAACGCGCATAATTTCCGAAAAGTCCATATGCCTTCCGATTTCGGTGTGCATCCTAAAAAAAAATATATCGATCTATAAGTATGTCAATGCGGTCCATTAACCCGAGCTGTGCTAGCGTGACCATATGGTCACACTTATAAGACGATCAATAAATCATTTAAAAACACTGATCCTGTGGATTATCCTGATAAGAAAAAAGGATACAAATCAAATTTTTGGATTCAGTGACCCACAATCTATAAAAAAAAAATTACAGCACACACTATTTTTGAAATAAATTGGATACATCTCTCTTTCGGCTGAAGTTTTTAAAGTTCTGTTTTCGCAAAAGTTCAAAATTCGTATCAGGTCATTTATAGCAATGTAAATAATCCACCTTTGGATGAGGATTACTCTGAAGCTGTGCATACTACATACACAAAATATATATACCAAATTAATCTTATAATCGATTTTTAGAAATTCCTGTTTTGCGTATTAAAAACAAAAATACTAAAAAAAACATTAAAAATCGAGCTTCAAAATGTTAGCATCATTCAAATGTAGATGGTGTTAAGATTTTAAAAAATGATACATAAGAGAAGTAGCCCTAATTTAGTAGGCTTCTGGTTTTACTTTGACACAAAGACCGGTAAATGAGTGTCTTAGTCACATATCGACAAAGAACATAAAAAACCTAGTTCGTCTTAAGCTGTTTTTAAGCATTTTTACATTAAAGTAGACACAGCTTCCACACAAAAGTGTGGAAATATCATGAAAAGTTTGCAACGACAGATCAATTAACCCAAAACAATTCACTGAGTTATTAAGAGGCGAACCACGGCTTTATCTTTTTTAGAAAATTGGCAATATTGCCCATATATGCATATTTTAAATTACAAAATAAAACATTTCTACTCGATATTAAACACCTCGGGGAAAAGTGAGTTGTATTTTGGAGCTATTTTATTTATAATGCAATTTGTCAAAAATCCTTAATAATATACAAAACTCTTTTAAGCGTTCTTGTTTATTTTTAAAACATAAGGCGGTCGCCTTTTCTGTGAAACATTTGAAAAAGCTCCTCTAAAGACTTCAATGTGTCCAAATAAATTATTTTCAAAATATACAAATAAATAATTCATACTGTAGAATTGAAGTGAAAATTTGAATATTTTACTAGCAATTAATGAGTAGTACTAGAAATTAAGTTTCCCTTTACCCATGATAACGTGATAATACCTTAATAGTTTATTTATCTGATAATAATTTGTTCAAAATACACATGTTTTATATGCTTGTATTTCTGGCGTTTCTATTTAATATGTATATATTTTTTCTTATAGACTCCCCCGATGAAGAACCCCAGCCGGATAAACCCATTGATTTTAATAAAACATTAAGTTGTTTGCATCGCACTAATATGGGAAAATTTTCTATTTTTTATGCTGGCGATGTACAAGGTATTATATCCGACAAAAAATTGGATAATTTGTAAGTAATTTTGAAATAATTGTTGCTGACAATATCAAAACTATGGTGTTCCATGTTTAATTTTAGGAACGATATGGATATGTTAAATCAATGTCGTTTTGTATTTACGAAACAACTGTGGACCACACAAAAGAAGGAACATATTTTACAGCGATATTGGGTACAATCACGTTTAAGCAATATTGATGATATTTATATTGCATATAAGGATTGTAGTGGTATTGTGAATAATCCAATTGAACATCTAAAAACGTCTGAATTACCTGAGGTAGGAATCATTGCAAATAGTTTTTTATATATAATAATGATATAAAAAAGTAACATAACCGCCACAAAAGGGATATTAATTTAGAATATGTAAAAATTAATTCTAAATAACGTATATAACTGCTTTTATTATTTCCTCAAGTAAGATTAATTAATTTGGTTATTCTAATTTTATTGATGAACAAAATACCATATGGGGAAATGTGCCAGTAGTTGACACCTCCTTAAGGATTTGTATAATTTAAATTCCCAAAACGTATCAGAAAAAGAGATTGATTTTCAATTGTGCCCAGACGCATCCGCAATTTGTTACAATGGAAAAATTAGAAATGCGTGCTTTCATTGTATTATAATTGCGGATGCGTCTTTTTTGGAACACCTGTTTCCATATGAAGGAGTTGCCAGATCGAAACAAAATGTAACATGTGTTCACAACAGCGCTTTCCGTGCTAGGCTAAGAAATTTCCCAACTGCCCTCGTTTTTGGCTGTTATAGTATCGTCCAGGAGCTAAAAATCTACCCAAAAACTGTTTTAAACCATTCACACAAAAAAAAATGGATATCTTTTTTTCGCTAACCTAATGCAATTAGTTGTTGTAATTCATGCATACCCGACAATCATCAAAGCGACACTTATGTACATACATATTTAAAAAATTGCAGTTCAAACTATATACATAATATTTTTCCATGCCCCTCTCTGCTTTGATGAATATAAACGAATAATACTAAATAATATGCACATTTTTTTATTTGCAGGTATACAACAACTTTAAACCAGAAATTTGTTTTGGATTTTTATATGAATTCTTGGAAAATGTTGAAAATCTTATGAGCAATTTGAACTCATTGGATACTGTGTATGAATTTAATTTAAAGCCCAAAGAAAAAACGGTAACCTATAAAATACACGAAGGCAAAACCGATAATACCTTTATACCAACATATTATGCCGAATTTGTCAACAAGGCAAATAAATAGATATTGTATATAAACAAGAGCTTTTTTAAACGATACCAAAAATACAAAGCAAAGTAAATAAAAAATATATATTTAGAAAAACAAAAGGCATTTCACGTTTATCTGATATTAATTCCTTGGAAACCAACACCTTACATCGATAATATATTTTCACATAAGTGCCATACAAATATTAATATGAAACGATATTTCGCATTCGCTGCAATTGTCATTTCATATTAATAATTTTAGGGCATTCATGTGGTAGTATATTATCGATGCAATGTATTGTTTTCCAAGAAATTTATATCAGATAAATGTGAAATGCTTTTTGTCTACCTAAATAATATTTAAAACGTGAAATGCTTTTATTTAGAAAAACAAAAAGCATTTCACGTTTATCTAATATCAATTTCTTGGAAAACAATACATTACATCGATAATATACTACCACCTAAGTGCCATCATTTTTTTATACATAATCTAACAAAAAAAAAATTGTAACCATTATTATAATATATTAAATATTATAAAGCATTAATTTGCATGTTTTATTAAACACATTTATTTGAGGAACGGTAACGTAAAGCGATCAGATTTTGGAAATTAAAATAGATGACGTGAAGAAAAGAATAAACAATTTAATTAGGATCAATATGTTTAACATATTTTTCAAAAAATGTTGAGTAATAAATCCTGCGTATAGGTTAGGTTAGGGATGTACGGTTGTTGTAACAACCGTCCACTCGGAAACTATGTCCATTGTGATCATCCTTTATGTTTAAGTGTACCTATAAAGAAAAGAAAAAAAAAATAGTGGAAGTATAGAGAGAAAAATAGTGAGAAGAAGGGGGCGGAACAGAGATTATTTTAGCCAAGTCAATTTTTTGACAAAGCCTAGAATTTGGTTAGGGTCTATTTTGAAGAAGAAGACTAGATTATCAATTTCATAACATCCAAACTGTTTATGTCTTCTGCTGATCAGCGATGGACATTTGCAGAGGATGTGCTCAATTGTTTCCAGTTCTTCTTCGTCCTCACATAGACGACAGTAATCCTCTCCACTGGAGTCCCACTTAGAAGTGAGAGATCTAACTTTGCAGTGACCAGTAATAATCCCCACAATGATTTCGATCTCGCTCTTGCTGTGTTCCAGCAGCGAAGACGTTCTTTTACGAGAGAATTCTGGCCAGATAGATTTAGAGATTCTGCAAGCAGGTTCCCTTAGCCATCTGTTACCAACTACCTCGCAATGGAACGCACGGATTCTGCCAATGAAATAGCTAATGGGGGGTTTCACAGATCTCTCAATCAGAAGACTGGACGACTGTGACCCCCCTCGAGCAAGCTCGTCGGCTATCTCATTCCCCTCAATGTCGTTATGTCCTGGAACCCAGCATAGCCCAACAATCTGTCGTATATCATTCAGAGCGGTCTTACAATCATGAACTGCTTTCGAGTTTATATGATGCGACTTCACCGCTTTCAGAGCCGCCTGACTATCTACATAAATAGTCACCGGTCCCGTAATGTCGGCATTAAGTGCTTTTACTATCTCGGCCGCTTTCGTGATTGCGAGAATCTCTGCTTGAAAAACGCTACAGTCATTGTTGAGTTTATATGAGTTCTGTATACCTAATTCCCTACAGTAGACGCCTGCGCCAGTGCCTTCATCCATCTTGGATCCGTCTGTGACAGACAGACCTGGCAGAGGTAGGGAGCCACTAGTCCAGGATTCCCTACTAGGAAATTCAACTTTGATGTCATTAAAGTCCCTATTGGGGGGAAAATAATCACTGATATGACTATCCCCCCTAAAGAGGTCATAACCTGGCGTTATGTTTAGGATGCTGGCATGACCATTATTCAGAGATTTCAAGGCATCTGTTTGCCGGAGTCTCAGGACACACCTGGCCGCCTGGAATTTGATCAGAATATCCAATGGTTGGAGATTCAAGATTGCATTCAAGGCTGCCTGTGATGTACTTCTTAATCCTCCGGTGATCAGAATTGAAGCCGATCGCTGTATTAAGCTCAGTTTTGTCAGCAGTTTCTTTCAGTTTCACCCCCTGCCACCAGACAAGACAACCATAAGTAAGTATGGGTAAGACGATCGTCGTATGCAGCCAGTGTATAATTCCGGGTCTCAATCCCCAACTCTTGCCTATGGAATTCTTGCATGAATAGAGTGCCAGAAATCCCTTCTTGGAGCGTTCCTCAACATTAGTAGGGTAGATTTGCCGGTGCACAAATGTAATTTGACACCCTTTTTTATGAGCTTTTGCTTCCCACGAAAACTTGGGTGGTATTTTGCTGCTAATATAAACAATGAGTGTATTTTAATGTTCTTTTGCTGCTAATATAAACAATGAGTGTATTTTAATGTTCTTTTGCTTCCTAGTATGAAAAAGCTCCTCCTTAGTTTTGGCTCCACAAATAAGATGTTTATGGTGTGGATCTTTTTCGATTCCCACAATCACAGAGATTGTAGTTAACAAGGAATAATCGTGAGTTTGGTTCCTAATATAAACAATGATAGTATTTTAATTTTCTTTTGCTTCTTAATAAAAAAAGAGGGGTGTAATGTGACACTCTTTTGCTTCCTAATATAAAAAACTCCTTCATAATTTTTGGCCACTACAAATTGATTATGTTGTTTACGCGTTATTTTTTACTCAGTGAATCCCCTGTCCACTTGTCGCTCTCCACATCTTAGAGATTGTAGTTGACAATAAATTATTGCGAGCCTCCGGTTTGCAATACCGCATATTGTCATCCTTTTCCAAGCACTTGTTTATATTATTCTTATTTCAAAATATTGTGAAATTGTAACATGCGAAGACCGACGTGTGTGGCACACACACGTATGAAAAGCTCCTCCTTAGTTTTGGCTCCACAAATAAGATGTTTATGGTGCGGATCTTTTTCGATGAATCCCCTACCCCCTCTACCCTCGTCTTCTCAACAATCACAGAGATTGTAGTTAACAAGGAATGATCGTGAGTTTGTTTCCTAGTATAAACAATGATTGTATTTTATTTTCTTTTGCTTCTTAATAAAAAAACGGGGTGTAATGTGACACTCGTTTGCTTCCTAATGTAAAAAACTTCTGCATAATTTTTGGGCTCTACAAATTGATATTATTTATTTACCAACTCGATTCCTAAGTTTACGAGATGAAGATGTAAAGGAGTTAAATTCTGGTGGATATTCTTTAAAAAAAAAAATACCATTGAGAGAAGAAAGAGAAAATACTTTATACAAATTGGAATTGAAAAACGCAAAATCAGATTTTTTTATCAACAATATTTAGCATAATTGAAAATATGTAAATAAAATGAAAAATATTACAAACATAAATGAATGTGGTTTATATATTGAATACAAATAATTGTTCAGATGGCATTTGTAGAATACAGCTTTTAAAAGAAAGATGTCTCGCTTTAATAGAGAAGACGAACGTCTGAAAACTTTTATACATTGGCCGTTAACATATCCAGATATCAAAGAAATGGCAACAGTTGGCCTTTTTATACTGGAGTGAGAGAGGTTACTAGATGTTATTTTTGCAATGTTGATATTGTTTATTGGAAAGAAACCGATTGTCCTGTTGCTGAACATTTACGATGGTCATACAGTTGTCCCTTAATAAGAAGGTGTTTTACAAATAATGTACCAATATGTCCTAAAACATTGGATTCTATGCTTCCAGAAATGGGTCAAGATGTTTGCGGCAGTAAATAAGAAAACAAAAATAATTAAATTTTTGAAGAAATAAAAACACAATAAGTATATAAATTTTATTATAATTTCTCTTTATTGATTTCGTTATATATTATATCATTGATATTAACCCAATTTTGTTCTATGAATACAAAAATTTTGAATATATTATCTACAGCACATTTAAACTTAAATGATGAATGTATGGAACTGGTAGTAAAATAATTTCGACGTGCTCTCAGACACATTTTATTTTCTAAATTAATTATCGTTGAACGAATATATTTCTGTAAAAATAATTGTTTATCTCTTCCAACAACAAAAATATATTTATAGTTTAATAATGCCAGGACATCCTCCACATCATTATAGTCAATATTTCCATCCATCCAATCTAAACCATTCACATATTTCTTGCAATATGCATTGGTTCTAAAGGCTTCGGATGTAAGTTCTCTTATATTAAAAGGTGGACATAACCAAAAATGGTTTGGAACTATAGAAACTCCACCCATGTATGCTAGCTCCTTCATAAATATATGTTTGTGGTTCCCATGACAATATTGGAAATCCAGTAATGCAATATCCGATCTGTCAAGTTCATCCACCTTCGTGGAGATGTTAAATGCGACTGAAGAATTCCATATTCTAAATTATTATTTTTTTTTAAATAAAAATTTTAGGCAAATATGTCCGCAATTGTATGTATTGTATCGTTGATCTCGTCTATAATTATATGTTGCATTTGTCCCCAAATAGCGTAATACTTCTATGGGAGGTTGGAGATTCCCAAAACTATCATAATATTCAATATAATTATTATTTTTATAATACGCCACCCAATGTGTTCCAGTTCCACTTTCATTATCTAAATTAATAAGTCCACATTCATTTATATAAGGTTTATTTGGTAATCTATTACGCATATAAACATTTCTGAAGTGGGGAATATATTTTTTCCCAAAGGCGTATATATGCGTGTCAGTGAGAGGACCTTTTGGCAGCTGCTTTAATAGTTTTTTGAATCGTCATCTACAAAAATGCCATATCCCTTTTTATAAGGTTTCAAATAGAGACCTTTACCCAGCGCAATGGCTTCTATGGTTTTATTGTGTCTAGTTTGCTCATCCAATGATTGTTTTGCCTTTTTAGCATTTATTACTGCACTAGCAATTGCTGAACTACCCGATGCTAACGCTCCCAATGCTCCTAACCCGGTCTGTTGGTTTAGCAGCTTTAAGAGTTGATGTAGCATTTTTAACAGCATTTTTAAAAATTTGCTGCCCTGATATATGTTTTGAATTATTATTCAAACCCATTTCAAACTTAGTTTTAGCTTTCATTGCGTTCGTTACAATATATGCGTTCAGTTTTTCTCCAATACTACTGTCTGATAACTGATAACCAGGGAGATGAAGTTCCACCGGTAAAGAATTTATTAACTTATTTACAAGTCCTCTTCCTTTTACAGGCTTCTTTCTAATAAAATTATTGTTGTTATAAACAATCATTTTATACCTTTTTTCTCTTACACTATTACAAAAATAAAGGCAAATAAATAAATAAATAGTTAATGATTATACAAATATGAGTTAGTTGTGAAATGCGATTAGTTGAACCACAAACTAAAATTTCAGTACAAATGTGGATTGTGGAAAGACCAATGTTATGCTAAGTCTAATAGAAAGCCCCAATGGTTTAAAATTCGAAAACGTGTATATATATTCAAAATCATTACATCAACCCAAATATGAATATCTTAAGAAACTCATTTCGTCCATAAAAGGCATGGGATTGTATACATTTAGTAATAATGAAGATGTTGTACAACCAGAAGTCATAAAACCAAATTCGATTATGATATTCGATGATGTAGCTTGTGATAAACAAAATAATATTAAAATTTACTTCAGTATGGGCCGTCACAAGAATGTTGATTCATTCTACCTCTGTCAAACATATACACGAATTCCAAAACATTTGCTACGTGATAATTCAAATATGATTATTATATTCAAGCAAGATGATTTGAATTTAAGACACATATACAATGATCATGTTGGAAGTGATATGAGTTTTGAAACATTCAAAGACATATGTCGCGAATGCTGGAAAGTCAAATATGGATTTCTAACTATTAGCAAAGATGATGAAATTGAATCTGGAAGATATAGAAAAGGCTTTCATATATTTATACAGCCTTAATACTAGTAATATTATTTAAAATATCTCTGTTGTAATTAATTCAATTAGTATAATATTAACCATGGAAGAAGAAATGTTGAAACGACTTGTTCAGTCCCGAAATGTCTTAAAGAGAAAGTTTCAGAGCATAAAAAGGGGAGAGCAAGTTAAATCAAATGAGCTGCAGAATACATTTAAACCAATAACAGAACCAATACACAAACTTCTACAGTTGAAAGAAAATACACCCAAATTAATGTTTCCTCAAAACGAAAATATAAATCCATATAATAATTCTATTATTGCGAGTACGACCAATAAAAAAATGATGCACACAAAAAAATTTCTTAGAGATTCTAATAGTTACAATGTGTCAAAAGACGATACATTTTATTCCGACGCGAATGATGAGGGTACCGTTGATCTTTCTCTATTGAATAAAACTAAAAAATTGGATACAGTATATGGACCACATAAAGATGTAGATGGTGAATGGAAATTTGGAGATATACCATTAAAAGTCATTGATGAAAAGATTATTATAGGGAATAAAAATTGGGCATATACGCCTGGATTGTTCGAACTTCTATTTTATCAAAAACCTACAAACTACGACTTATCAGAACTAGAAATATACAAAAAATTTTGCTGGATTCCAATGCCCATAAAATAAACTACAATGGCAGTGAACGAATTAAATCCAATAGAGGTTATAAATATAAAAGAATTATTAAAAGGTTAATGGAGGATACTCACAGCGGTGATGGCTTAATGAACGTTAATCTTTCTAAACCAAACTATATATACTGGGATGATCCAAATGAACTGGTAGAACGGTTAAAGCTGTTGTTAGCATCGCAAGAATCAGGAAACAATAATCTTAGTAACGAAATTATATCTATTATTGAGGAACTGAGAGAAGGACATATAATATATTAGGAAACTACTACTACTACATGAAAACACTTAATCGATGACAGTTGATAAATTTGGACACCACAATAATTGAAAGTACAGCTCAGTTACACTAAAGGGAAATGAAGATAACAATCTGGACATACAAAATAAAAAAATTAGGAACTTGGCTCCCCCAGCGGAAGGAACAGATGCGGCCAACCAAGCATACGTACATTCGCAAAACAAAAAGCTTCAAGAAATGTTAATGAAAAATGTATTTCAAGAATCTGCTAATATAAGAGAAGAAATAGCGCAATTGAAACAGTCGCTGAGCGAAGTTTATAAAGTTTGATCCCACCATCCATTCAACTCACCAGCTTTTGTATATCACACTGAATTGGAAAATGGAAAAGAGAGATTTAGTAAACGAACTTCATACTCAAGCAAGAAAAAAATTTAAACGTCGAAGGGTGATTATGAAAGGGATTGATGATTTATGGCAAGCTGATTTAGTTGAAATGGGGAATTATTCCAAAGTAAATAGGGGTTACCGATTTATGCTTACAGTTATTGATACGTTTTCTAAATATGCCTGGGGTGAAGCACTTAAATCTAAAAATGCTGTAGATGTTTGTACAGCTATCGAAAAAATTTTAAAAACTGTAAGAATTCCCAAAAATTTACAAACTGATGACGGAAAAGAATTTTTCAACAAAATATTTGGTAAACTAATGCAGCACTATAGAATAAATCATTACTCTACATACAGTGTATTGAAAGCATCAATTGTTGACCGAAATGTCTTAAAGAGAAAGTTTCAGAGCATAAAAAGGGGAGAGCAAGTTAAATCAAATGAGCTGCAGAATACATTTAAACCAATAACAGAACCAATACACAAACTTCTACAGTTGAAAGAAAATACACCCAAATTAATGTTTCCTCAAAACGAAAATATAGATCCATATAATAATTCTATTATTGCGAGTACGCCCAATAAAAAAATGATGCACACAAAAAAATTTCTTAGAGATTCTAATAGTTACAATGTGTCAAAAGATGATACATTTTATTCCGACGCGAATGATGAGGGTACCGTTGATCTTTCTCTATTGAATAAAACTAAAAAATTGGATACAGTATATGGACCACATAAAGATGTAGATGGTGAATGGAAATTTGGAGATATACCATTAAAAGTCATTGATGAAAAGATTATTATAGGGAATAAAAATTGGGCATATACGCCTGGATTGTTCGAACTTCTATTTTATCAAAAACCTACAAACTACGACTTATCAGAACTAGAAATATACAAAAAATTTTGCTGGATTCCAATGCCCATAAAATAAACTACAATGGCAGTGAACGAATTAAATCCAATAGAGGTTATAAATATAAAAGAATTATTAAAAGGTTAATGGAGGATACTCACAGCGGTGATGGCTTAATGAACGTTAATCTTTCTAAACCAAACTATATATACTGGGATGATCCAAATGAACTGGTAGAACGGTTAAAGCTGTTGTTAGCATCGCAACAAGCAGGAAACAATAATCATAGTAACGAAATTATATCTATTATTGAGGAACTGAGAGAAGGACATATAATATATTAGGAAACTACTACTACTACATGAAAACACTTAATCGATGACAGTTGATAAATTTGGACACCACAATAATTGAAAGTACAGCTCAGTTACACTAAAGGGAAATGAAGATAACAATCTGGACATACAAAATAAAAAAATTAGGAACTTGGCTCCCCCAGCGGAAGGAACAGATGCGGCCAACCAAGCATACGTACATTCGCAAAACAAAAAGCTTCAAGAAATGTTAATGAAAAATGTATTTCAAGAATCTGCTAATATAAGAGAAAAAATAGCGCAATTGAAACAGTCGCTGAGCGAAGTTTATAAAGTTTGATCCCACCATCCATTCAACTCACCAGCTTTTGTATATCACACTGAATTGGAAAATGGAAAAGAGAGATTTAGTAAACGAACTTCATACTCAAGCAAGAAAAAAATTTAAACGTCGAAGGGTGATTATGAAAGGGATTGATGATTTATGGCAAGCTGATTTAGTTGAAATGGGGAATTATTCCAAAGTAAATAGGGGTTACCGATTTATGCTTACAGTTATTGATACGTTTTCTAAATATGCCTGGGGTGAAGCACTTAAATCTAAAAATGCTGTAGATGTTTGTACAGCTATCGAAAAAATTTTAAAAACTGTAAGAATTCCCAAAAATTTGCAAACTGATGACGGAAAAGAATTTTTCAACAAAATATTTGGTAAACTAATGCAGCACTATAGAATAAATCATTACTCTACATACAGTGTATTGAAAGCATCAATTGTTGAACGTTTCAACAGAACGTTAAAGGGTATGATGTGGAAGGTGTTTAGTTATAAAAGAAATTATAAATGGAACAATATTCATAAAAATTTAATAAATAAATACAATAAAACCCTACATCGGACAATACAAATGTCTCCTATACATGTAAATTCTTCAAATGAGAAAGCATTGCTCGCCTCTGTGTATAACAATATAAAAATATTTAAGAAACCTAACCTTCATGTGGGTGATTATGTACGCATCAGTAAATATAAGCATCAGTTTGAAAAGGGGTATACTCCAAACTGGACAACTGAAATATTTAAAATTAGAACTATAAGAATAACAAACCCTGTAACATATTATCTAGAAGATTTTGAAGGCAATCCAATAAAGGGATGTTTCTATAGGGAAGAACTTTTGCCTACAAAAAATTCAAAAATATACTTAGTAGAGAACATTTTAAAATCTAAGGGCAATAAAATTTACGTTAAATGGCTGGGATTCACAAATCAACATAATTCACGGATAGATAAGAATGATGTATTGTAATATATATATAACGTATTTAAATATAATTGTTCAATATGTTTTTTAATTATTACAACGTACAATCTTACAATGTCAAGAACATTCGCTTTAACGGGTAGAGCGTCAACGTTATGCTCAAATTATTCACCGCCTATAGAGTTAGGTGATGTTGATTATGAGTGTAGTTTAATCGACTTTCAATCATACAATTCAGTTCCTAATGTGAATGATGATAATAATCTGTTTCATATTGGAGATAACACAATAAAAATACCTATCGGATCCTATGACAATGTCTTATTTTATAGCAAAGGAATATAAGACTATGCTAATAAATAAATCTGTTAACATTAAAGCTAACAATAATACTTTGCAGATAGAGATAATATCCTCTCATGACGCTATACATTTCAATAAGGAAAAATCTATAGCCAAGCAATTTGGTTTCACTGAAAAAATTCTGGAGTCTGGAAAAAACACATTTCAAATCTTTCAGTAAATATTTTAAAGGTCAATGCTATTCAAATATACCTAAGTCTGTTTTTACACGGTAGATTGGTTCCAGAAGAAGCCGTGTAAAAAAACCCTATAAATAAAGACATTGATCTTATACATAAAGGGAATTCCCCTAAATAAGTGCTATTCACATTTGCTTTGACCAGACTTTTTTCTTTAATAAATACTTTTTTGTGATATGAACATGCTTCGCAAAAATTTAATTTGACAAAAAAATTTAAGTACATAAAATTTCAAATCGTGCTAAATGGAATAAAATCGTCTAAAAAAATTAAAAATATTCAATTTCCAAACCGTGTTATATC
>NW_026879181.1:0-25269 GCF_032173495.1 Musca vetustissima
TTAATACGTTATGCCAGATTTCGTACAAATCGAAAGATATATAGGGACTTTGGTACTCCACTTACATTAAATCGGACGCAACAATATATGAGAGATATATCTAAATCTGAACCGATTTTCAGCAAACTTAACACACATCAATCTAGACCTAATCCATTTCGCTATGCCAAATTTCGAGCAAATCGAAGGCTATATAGGGACTTTGGGGCACCATTTACATGAAATCGGACGAAACTATATATGGGAGCTATATCTAAATCTGAACCGATTTTCTTGAAACTTGGCAGACATCACTCTAGGCTTAATTTAATACGTTATGCCAAATTTCGTGCAAATCTAAAGATATATAGGGACTTTGGGGCACCATTTACATGAAATCGGACGAAACTATATATGGGAGCTATATCTAAATCTGAACCGATTTTCTCGAAACTTGGCAGACATCACTCTAGGCTTAATTTAATACGTTATGCCAATTTTCGTGCAAATCGAAATATATATAGGGACTTTGGGGCACCATTTACATGAAATCGGACGAAACTATATATGGGAGCTATATCTAAATCTGGACCGATTTTCACGAAACTTGGCAGACATCATTCTAGACTTAAATGATTACGCTGTACCAAATTTCGTGCAAATCGAAAGATATATAGGGACCGTTTACATTAAATCGGTTAAATATATATATGGGAGCTATATCTAAATCTGAACCGATTTTTCCCAATTTCAATAGGGTTCGTCCTTGGGCCGAATAAGTGACCTATGCCAAATTTCATCCAATTCGGATCATAAATGCGACCTGTACTTTGTTTACAATTTAACATGGACAGACAGACAGACGGACAGACGGACGGACGGACGGACGGACATGCTTAAATCGACTTAGAAAGTGATTCTATGCATATTCTCAAAAGGAACCATGTGTCTATCTCGTTTCCTTTTGCCTGTTACAAACATATGCACAAAGACATAATACCCTGTACCACAGTGTGGTGAAGGGTATAAAAACATCGGTTCAGATTTAGATATAGCTCCCATATATATTTTCGTCCGATTAATTGTAAATGGTGCACCAAAGTCCCTATATATCTCTCGATTTGCACGAAATTTGGCACAGCGTTATGAAGTAGGTCTAGAATGATGTGTGTGAAGTTTCGTTGAAATCGGTTCACATTTAGATATAGCTCCCACATATATTTTCGTCCGATTTGATGTAAATGATGAACAAAAGAACCTTTGGTTTTTCGATTTACACGAAATTTGGTAGATGGTATCGAATGGAGTTTAGAATGTTAATCGTTTTTACATATAGATATAGCTTCCATATATGTTTTCGTCCCAGCTCACTGCTTCAACTCGCCTACTAACTTGCATATAGAAATCAATCTCAACTTGCATTTAGAAATCACCCTGAACGCTCTGCTTCAACTCACCTACAGAAGATTGTTTGTTTCAGATTGGCTATAAAGGCTTCTTGCTTCAGGTTAGGCGCCCTGCTTCAACTCTCCTATAGAGACTCCCCTCAGTTCGCCTAAAGAGACTTCGTTCAGTTATCTTATAGAGAATACTTTCAGTCATCCTATAGAGACTCCTTTCGGCTCATGTATAACGGATCCCTGCTTCAGCTCGCCAATAAATACTCCCTGTTTCAGTTCGCCTATAAAGGCTCCCAGCTTCAACTCTCCTATAGAGACTCCCTTCAGTTCGCCTATAAAGGCTCAGTTCGCCTACAGAGACTACGTTCAGTTCTCCTATAGAAACTTCCTTCGGTTCACCTATCAAGGCTCCCTGCTTCAGCTAGCTCAGAGAATTATCCCGGTTTCAGCTTTCTAAAGACTCCCTGCATCAGCTAGCGTATAAAGTCTACCTGCTTCAGTTCGCCAATAAATACTCCCTGTTTCAGATCGCCTATAAAGGCTCCCTGTTTCAACTCTCCTATATAGACTCCCTTCAGTTTGCCTATAAGGGCTCCCCTCAGTTCGCCTACAGAGACACCGTTCATATCTCCCATAGAAACTCCCTTCGGTTCACCTATAAAGGCTCCCTGCTTCAACTCCATACGAAGTCTCTTTGCCTCAACTCGCCTCAAAATTCTCTCTGTCTCAACTCACCTACCGAAGTCTCCCTGGTTCAGCTCGCCTACAGAAGTCTCCCTGCTTCATTTCACCTATAAAGCCTCCCTGTTTCAGTTAGCCTATAAAATCTCCCTGCTTGAGCTAGCCTATAAAGTTTCCCGGCTTCATCTAACCTAAAGCCTATAAAGTCACCCTGCCCACAGAAGTATTCCGGGTTCATCTCGCCTAGAGATGTATACTGTCTTTAGCTAGCCTATAAAGTTTCCCTGCTTCAGCTTCCCTACAGAAGTATCTTGGATAAAGGCTCCCCTGCATATAACGCTTCCGGTCAGCACGTCTATAAAGGGTCTCTGGTTCAGCTCGCTTATAAAGGTTACCTGCTTCACATCTCCTATAAAATCTGGGCGCCTCAAGTTGACTACTAAGGCTCCCTGCTTCTGTTCGTCTAAAAAGGCTCCCTCCCAGGTTCAGCTCGTATATAAAGGCAATCTGCTTCCGTTCGGGTATTGGTGCTCTCTTCAGTTCACCTACGGAGGCGCCTGGAGTAAATTCGGACTGGGCCGACTATATGACACCCTTCACCACTTTGGGTACACACATGTCTACACATGTCATTCTGAAACTTATGCAATGTTTAAAATTTAATCTCAATAAGAAACTCATTGATTATTTGAAAAAAAAAAATATATATATATATATATATATGAGGTGTATGTAAATCTGAGCCGATTTTCACGAAATTTTGCACACATCATACGTTATGCCAAAATTGGTGCAAATCTCATGCTTTTTGGTGCACCATTTACATAAAATCGCCCGAAACTATATATGGGAGCTATATCTAAATCGGAACCTATTTTCACGAAACTTAGCACACATCATTCTAGAGTTAATTCAGTACCCTGTGCCAAAATTCGTGCAAATTGAATGATTTTTAGAGACTTTGGTGCACCATTTACCTAAAATCGGACGAAAATATATATGAGAGCTATATCTAAATTTGAACCGATTTCAATAGGGTTCGTCCTTGGGCCAAATAAGTGAACTGTGCCAAATTTCATCTAAATGGGATTATAAATGCGACCTGTACTTTGTTTACAATTTATCATGAACAGACGGACGGACGGACATGAATAAATCGACTTAGAAAGTGATTCTATGCATATTCTCAAAAGGAACCATGGGTCTATCTCGATTCCTTTTGCCTTGTACCAAAGTGTGGTGAAGGGTATAAATAGAAGCTGGAATCTTTATATCGAGGGTATATCTGAAAGAGAGATTTACATCGAATAATTTGTACAAAATTTTTTCTCAACTCTACGTACCGAAATGTCACTTTCAAAATACGGACAGATGGGTGGCACCTATATCTGGAAGCTATGTCAACTCTTCTTACACCAATACGAAATTTTTTCTGCAAAAATGTTTTTCAATCTTCAATTATATCAAAATACAGCCATGTTAATGGAAATGTGCCGTGAAAACCTTCAAAACATCGAAAATGTGAGGGTACCCTTATATGCGGGTCATTTCATAACACGGACCCATATCCGAAATGGTTTTTACAACTATTTACCTACAATAGGACTACGTCAAAACATTGACCTGATACTCAATAGAAAGAATACGTGTTAAGTCCCATTTGATGCCAAGAAATTCGTAACAATTCCTTCCCCAGATCCCTCGTATTCTTATAACATTGCACATTCGTTACGATTACAACATAATCCAAAATTTGTTAAGTCCTTTGGACTATCGTCATCGCCATCATCATCATCGTCGTCGTTATCCTGATAATCATGTTTGCTGCGTCTTTTGTGTCCTTTTGTCAAGTGTAATATTGCAAATGTCTGCCTTGTGTAATAACTTCCGTTGAATTTCATCTTCTTCTACTACTGGTACTTCTAACATGTATCCTGCTGTTCTGCTCCTTCTGTTTATACCCTTCACCACACTGTGGTACAGGGTATTATGTCTTTGTGCATATGTTTGTAACAGGCAAAAATAATCGAGATAGACCCATGGTTCCTTTTGAGAATATGCATAGAATCACTTTCTAAGTCGATTTATGCATGTCCGTCCGTCTGTCTGTCTGTCTGTCTGTGCATGTTAAATTGTAAACAAAGTACAGGTCGCATTTATGATCCGAATTGGATGAAATTTGGCATAGGTCACTTATTCGGCCCAAGGACGAACCCTATTGAAATTGGGAAGAATCGGTTCAGATTTAGATATAGCTCCCATATATATATTTTACCGATTTAATGTAAACGGTCCCTATATATCTCTCGATTTGCACGAAATTTGGTACAGCCTAATCATTTAGGTCTAGAATGATATGTGCCAAGTTTCGTGAAAATCGGTCCAGATTTAGATATAGCTCCCATATATAGTTTCGTCCGATTTCATGTAAATGGTGCACCAAAGTCCCTATATATCTTTCGATTTGCACCAAATTTGGTATAACGTACTGAATTGAGCCTAGAATTATGTCTGCCAAGTTTCGTGAAAATCGGTCCAGATTAAGATATAGCTCCCATATATAGTTTCGTCCGATTTCATGTAAATGGTGCCCCAAAGTCCCCATATGTCTTTCGATTTGCACGAAATTGGACATATCGTACTGAATTATGCCTAGAGTGATGTCTGCCAAGTTTCGAGAAAATCGGTCCAGATTTCTATATAGCTCCCATATATAGATTCGTCCGATTTCATGTAAATGGTGCCCCAAAGTCCCCATATATCTTTCGATTTGCACGAAATTTGACATATCGTACTGAATTAAGCCTAGAGTGATGTCTGCCAAGTTTCGAGAAAATCGGTCCAGATTTAGATATAGCTCCCATATATAGTTTCGTCCTATTTCACGTAAATAGTGCCCCAAAGTCCCCATATGTCTTTCGATTTGCACGAAATTTGACATATCATACTGAATTAAGCCTAGAGTGATGTCTGCTAAGTTTCGAGAAAATAGGTCCAGATTTCTATATAGCTCCCATATATAGTTTCGTCCGATTTAATACAAATGTTGCCCCAAAGTCCCTATATATCTTTCGATTTGCACGAAATTTAGCATAACGTACTGAATTGAGCCTAGAATGATGTCTGCCAAGTTTCGTGAAAATCGGTCCTGATTTAGATATAGCTCCCATATATAGTTTCGTCCAATTTCATATAAATAGTGCACCAAAGTCCCTATATATACTTCGATTTGCACGAAATTTGACATATCGTACTGAATTAAGCCTAGAGTGATGTCTGCTAAGTTTCGAGAAAATAGGTCCAGATTTCTACATAGCTCCCATATATAGTTTCGTCCGATTTAATGCAAATGTTGCCCCAAAGTCCCTATATATCTTTCGATTTGCACGAAATTTAGCATAACGTACTGAATTGAGCCTAGAGTGATGTCCGCCAAGTTTCGAGAAAATCGGTACTGATTTCTATATAGCTCACATATATAGCTTCGTCCGATTTCATGTAAATGGTGCACCAAAGTCGCTATATATCCTTGGATTTGCACGAAATTTGGCATAACGTACTGAATTGAGCCTAGAGTGATATCTGCCTTGTTTCGTGAAAATGGGTTCAGATTTAGATATAGCTCCCTTTTAATTTAGATTGATTTTAAGTGATTGACGCACCAAGGAACCAATAGGAACAAAACGTTCTGAAATTAGTATAACCTAACCTGTGACAAGTTTGTTTGAAATCGCTTAATATTTGGATAGACCTTCCATATATATTTTTTTGCCCGATTTCAAGTAAATTGGGCATCAAATTCCTCATGTTAGTCAGATCGACATCAAATTTTGCACAACTTACAAACTTGAGCATAGAATTACGTAGTTGGGTTTTGTAGAAGTACAGACATAGCCCAACGGATGACCTATTTTTATTTGTTTGAAGTCGATTTACATACTTTATGGATAGATCTAGGTAGATTCACATGTAGATAAATATCACATATTTTATTTCATCCAATTTCATGTTAATAGTCCTGTTTAATATACCCATAGTGGTGAAGGGTATCATATAGTCGGCCCCGTCCGACTTTACTGCTTTCCTTACTGGTTTGTTGTTGGTTCTGTTGTTTTTTCTCTATTTCTAGTTGAATAAATTACATGTTGTCACATGACATTCCCGTCTAAGTTATTTCTTAGTTGGCTGCAACAACCTAGTTCTAGCTATTGGTGTTGCTGCTACTGCTGGCGATGGGTACCAACAATGCCTTTTGGAGAGTAGTACTTTCGTATAACTCTAAGCATATTTCTCAATGTGTGGACTCACAGAAAAAAAATACATCGACAATGCCAAGTTTTCTACACGTGTACGTGAATGTCATTCATTCTTGCTTGCACAAACACACATACACACATCCAATCGGTGAGTGTTGTAAGTAGCAGCAACAGCAGCAAATGTTCTAGCAGGACAAAATTTGAAATGAAAATTAGAATTGTAAATGAAAATGTGTCCAACTGCACTAACATAATGACAAACAAACACACACACACAAACTATATGTGTAAAATGGAAACTACAACTAATACTAAAACAACAACAGCAACACACACACTTGGTGTCAAGACTTCGAGCCCGTAGTTGCGAGAAGGTTTAAGTTAGACATTTTTTCTGCATCTTGGCATCGAACACACACACTCGCACATACACACCAATGACCAGATATGTAAAATGCTAGTATGTAATCCTTTGTTGTAACATTTACGAAAAAATGATGGACATAGAATTGTGCGTGGTTGACGTGAATGTGTGAAGACGATTTGAGAATATATATATGGGGGAATCCACATGCAAAGAAAATTCTTAAAAGTTAAAAATTAACAAAATCCCGAGAGGGGATTCTTTAAAATACATTTTCCAGGGCATAGATTCTTTATATAAAATGTTTTTCCAATGTCTTGTTAAAAAAACCGGTAGATAAGTTCGAACTTTTATCCATCCAAACTGTTTTTACACCACACTATTTGGTGTAAAATTTCCCCTTCGGTGGGAAATTCGTCTTTCAAACTCATGCATCTATATCAGAATTGCTGAAAGTCCCATATATCCCCTACAACGTTCATCATCCATATGTTCTAACATGACAACGAAACATTTTGTGATGTCTTATATTGTACTTGTAGCTAATTCCTTCACATACCTTATTTCCTCCTCTCTCATCCCACTCTCAGAAAGTGTCTTCAGTTCCCATATACCACACATGGTTAGGTGTGAGTGTTGAAAAAAATTATTTGGAATTTTCTTTCTAAAGAGAAATTCCATTTTACTACAAACAAACCAACTGACCTCTTGTTGGTTGTTCAATGCCAGTTGTGGCAATACTAAAATAGCCGTGTTACTACCACATCTACTACATTCAACACTTCTGCGACATACGCAAAAATATATCAACGATGTTCCGAAGAAATATTTCTTTGAAATTCTAAAAAGGCATTAATTTAAAATATTTGTCTTGTGTTTTACATGGGGTATTCTATTTGTTATTATCAAGCGATGGAATTTGTAATTCAGAAGTGGCAGTATAAATGCGACATTGTTTCCTTTACCGGGTAACACATTGACTGACAGGCGAATTTAATTTCATATTCTGTTGAGAAATTTTTGGGTCATAATTACATTCAGATATTAGGAACGGTAGTATCATATGTCAGGTAGACGCTGGGGATTTGTAGGGAAATAATAAAAGGGGTTAAATTCAGGGGCGAGTTGAAGCAGGGAGTTTTTAGAAACGAGCTGACGTAGAGAGCCTTTACATGAGCACCGAAGCTGCGAGCTTTAATAAGTGAACTGAAACAGGTAGGCTTTGTAGGGAGCTGAAGATGGTAGAATTTACAGACCAGCTGAAGCAAAGAGCCTTCATAGGCTAGTTGAAACAGATAGCTTTTTGCATTTATAGACTAGCTGGAACAGGTAGATTTTATAGGGCGCCGAAGAGGGAACTTTTATATGCGAGCTGAAGGTAGCAGGTAGGTAGCCATTATAGAGGACTGGATCAGGTAGTCTCTATAGGGGGGCTTTATGGGCTAGATTAAACAGCGAGCCTTTACATGCGAGCTGAAGCACTTGTTTTTATGGGAGATCTAAAGAAGGGAGCCTTTATAGTACAGTTGATGCATGGATCCTTAATAGGTGATCTGAAGCAGGTAGCCTTTGTAGATGAACCAAAGCAGGGAGCCATTAGAGGGGAACTGAAACAAGTAAACCTCATAGGGAGCTTAACAAGGGAGCCTTTATAGGCAAAATGAAGCGGAGAACTTTTAGAGGCGAGCTGACGTATGGAGCCTTCATATGCGTGCCGAAGCCGTGATCCTTAAGTGAACTGAAACAGGTAGCCATTATAGAGGACTGCATCAGGTAATCTTTATAGGGTAGCCTCTATAGGGGCATTAGTCAGGTAAAATTTAGTTAGTCTTTATGGGCTATATTAAACATCGAGCCTTTAGATGCAAGCTGAAGCAGGTTACCATTATAGAGGAGCGGAAGCATGTAGGCTTTATATATAAAAGAAGCGTGCCTTTATATGCGAGCTGGTCTTTATACGGGAGCTGAAGAAGGAGTCTTTATAGGCTAGATTAAACAGCGAGCATTTAGATGCGAGCTGAAGCAGGATAACTAAAGAAGGGAGCTTTTATATGCTAGTTGATGCATGGATCCTTTATAGGCGATTTGAAGCAGGTAGCCATTGTAGATGTGCCAAAGCAGGGAACATTTAGAAGTGAACTGCAACTGGTAGCCCTTAAGGGGAGTTGAAGCAAGGAGCCTGTATAGGCATGCTTAAACAAGTAGATTTTACAGGGACCTGAAAAAACGGAACATTTATAGACTAGCTAAATCATGTAGTCTTTATATGAGATCTGAGCTGAAGCAGGGAGCGTTTAAAGACGAGCTGAAACAGGTAGCTCTTATAGGGAGCTGAAGCAAGGATGCCTTCTCTCCTTCAATAAGAAGTGCTTCTCGTCTTCTATGACAACATCTTCTGGTCGTGTAAAATACCTTGTGGTAATCTATATTCAGAACTTCCGGCCATCTATGAGAAGACCTGATTTTCATCTATAAGTAGAAATGCTTGTCAACTATATGAAGACATTTCTAGCTTTCTATGAAAAGGACTGGAGATCTTCTGGTCTTCGATGAGAACAATAAGAAGTCATTTTGGTCATCTTTTAGATGATTTTTGTCGTCTTTAAGAAGATATTCTGGCATCTACTTAGACCATTAGATAGAAGTGCTTATGGTCATCTACACGACGATTTCTTGGTCTATAAAGACTTCCCTTACTACCCGTTTTCAAGGCTTTCTACATCCAGTCTTTAAATATTTCATTCAACTTTCCTATAAAGGTTCCAATCAGCGTATACTGGCTCGCCTATAGTGGGTCCCTTCAGTTCATCTACGAAAATTTCCTTTAGCACACCCTATAGGACTCCCTGCAGCTCGCCTCTGTTTTAACTCACCTATAAGTTCTCCCAGGTTTTGATCGCCTCGTTACATCGTCTACTTAAATTCCGTTTAAACCTCTCAAATACATCTACACAGCTTTTCCATGTTTGACCATTTCATAGAATCCAGAAAAAATAACGTTGCCTTCCCTTTACACAATATTCGGAAAGTTCTGGCTACTGCTCTCCAGTTAGCATTTTGAGTATGTGGCAAAGAAGATTTATGCATGTAAGTAAGAAATGCCTTCGAAAATTTGTTCATCGTTCGTATGGCCCTGTAATGAATGTAATCAGATAGTGAAGCAGTAAAGTGAGACAGTAAGACCAACAAAAAATCTAGAAAACCACAACGACAGTCTATGTGTCGAAAAGTAATAGCATTGATACAGTGGCTAAAGGAGGATACACCACAAACATTTTTGGAATGTTAAAATTTTGACAGGGTATCTTCAGTTACGGTAATTGACTCCGATCCAAATCTTAGGATCTTCGGGACTATTTGAAGAAATTGGTTTTAATATAGCCATTATATTCTATATACCTATATATCCATAGAGCAATGAAGACCCTGTAGAAATATCGCAGTTTCCACTAGAAAATTATTTTTATAAGTTCCGACCTTTATTAAGGTTTCTTGGACCTGTGTTAGACCTCTGGCTTGTATATCGATAATGAAAAATATTTCCTCTTCTTTATCGACATTTCAATTCCCCATTTCTAACCCCAGTGTCCTGTTGTGCTCGCCTGCACATTTGAACACCTTCATATGTTTTATGTTCCGAGAAAAAGAAGAAGAATGCCATAAAATATCATCAAATTTATATCTAAGGATTTACATACATATAAACACACACGTGCATGTGCGTATTTTACCCTATCAATGATTGTCTTCATCCTTTTCCAAAACGGAAAACATGAAAAGTGCAAAAAAAAAAACGTGTACTTCCATCGAAATAAATGTCCTGTTCGTTTTGCTATCTGTCTGGAGGTAGCCTTTTCTTTTTTGCAAAAAATTGGCCATAAATTTAGGTCAATGCTGTTAGCAAAGAGATAAGAATTTGTAAGACTCTTAGTTATGTTAAAATAATGTAATGTAACAAATACCAAATCCCCGCAATACCAGAGAAGGTGGGGTCGGTCTATTGCATTCGACAGCACAAACACATAGACAGACATATTTCGACATATAGGCAAATGCGATTTACTGATATGAATCAGAAGAATAATGCGTGTGCACGCGTGTGTGTGACTCTCACATAAAAATGTGATTTTTTGTTTGTTTGTATAAGTCTAGTTGGAAATGCAAAAATATCTAAGGGACGGTGAACAAATTAGACTTGTCTGCAAAATGATATATGACACAGTGGTAACGGAAGTTCTTCCATACGGAGACCCAAACACCTTCTATTAGAAGAAGGTATACAGCTGAAAGGGAGCATTTATAAGCGAGCTGAAGCTGCCAGCCTTTATAGGGTATCTGAAACATGGATTATTTTAAGTGAGCTTAAGCAGGAAGCCTTTGTTGGAGAGCTACAGCATTGAGCCTTTATAAGAGAGCTGAATCAGGGAAGCGCTACATGTGAACTGGAGCCTCTGAATGGAGCCTCTGTGGTTGATTTCAACCTAGGAGCCTCGTTAGGTGAGCTGAAGCAGTGTGCCCCTATATGCGAGATGAAGCAGGGTGTCTTTATAGGCGGGAAGAAGCAGGGGCCTATTTACGATTGTAGTTAGGGAACTGAATGAACGGTCTGAAGTAAGGATCCTTTATTGATGATCTTTATAGACTGAAGGAAGCATTTGATGTCTTTATCTGCAGGCTGAAGGACTGAGAGAATTTACCACCGAGCTGGAAGGAGTCTCTTTATACGAAGAAACCTTATACGTGAGCCCTTATAGACGAACTGACGGGAGTTTCTATAAGAAGAGTTCTGATTTTCGATCAGAAATTCCTTTAGTTCTTTAATGTCGAAGACTCTTAGCATTTCTATAAAGAAGAAACCCTTAAGCTCTTCTATGGATGAACTCCTTGAGCTCTTCTCTGGAGAAGGACTGGGGGTTTTCCACGAAAAAGACATTGAGATCTTTAATGGAAAAATAACAAAGAAAAATATATCAAGCTCTTTTATGGAAGAAGAACTTGAGCTCTTTTTTGACGAATATGTATTGAGCTCTTCTATGGAGTTCCTCTATGGGAAGAAGCTCTTCTATGAAAGAATTCCATGGGCCAATAGTGACCACCCAATGGGTTTTAATCATCGTGGCCGACATGTCATGTATGAAGACTTCGTGGCATAGAGGTTTTTACAAATACGCTACATGACACTTCAGTTCCCCTGCAAGAACTTAATAGTTATTAATTTCGTCTATTAAAACCTCCAAGTTCCCAGCTGGTTCCAGATTATATTCATAGCATAGTCTTACACACAGTTCATCTAGAACGGCTTGGTTATACTTAAATTCATCTATAAAGTCTATATGCCTCTCAACTTTCCCACATTGACCCTTTAGGTCTCCTTTAAGCCTCCATTGCCTCTAAAATGATGTTATGGTTCTTTAATTCATATATAAAATGCCATGACCCTTCATAAAGATAGGTTCTCTATAAAGACAATATGGCCTAGATATTCCATGACACTCCACCACTCCTGCAAGGACTTAATGGTTCGGTTCTTCCAGATTCCCTTCATAGATCTCCAATCATTGAGCTTCTTTATAAGATTTCGCTGGTCCTTCATCTCATAGCCCTACATATCGTCACATTTTTTCAGCTTCCCGCACTCCATTGTTCTTCAGCCTATCTATGAACACTCCAGGGTCCCCAACTCATTAACAAAGTCATCATTGCCTTTTAACACTACTGCAAAGACTTCTTCAATATATAAAGTCCCATGGTCCATTATAAAGACTCAACGGCTTTTTTCTCTTCGACTGCAAATAGTCGGTATGAAAAATCCTTCGATTAAGCATTTGTATAATAAATTAATGACCCTCCTTCTCATGTATGAAAATGGCATGGTCTATATAAGACTCATTACATTTCAGGCTGTCTATAAAGGCTCTATGGCTTTAATCTTCTTTATAAATTCTCCACAGCTCCTCTGCTCGTTTTAAAAGACTACATGGACATATTCTCAGTCACTTCATATCTATAATGAATATAACTTCAGTGATCTTTCAGCTCGGTTTTGAAGAATTAGCCTTGTATGAGATATCCCCTGGTGCTTCAGGACAAATTCGGTTCTTCAACTCATCTACGGAAAGGCATTAGATTTACATAATTTGTATTAAAATCATTATAAAATTTCTCTGGACCTAACGTGTCTGATGCTGAAGTTCATTTACACAATCCACACCGTCCTTAAATTTTTATATAAAAAGCTTCTGAGCATCCAGTTCATCTACATTACTTCCCTGGTTCCCCTGCTATGTGGACTCTCGTGGTTTTTACCTCTCTGATTTATTTATAAAAACTTCTTGTCCTCTCGATTCATCTACTAAAAAAAATTGACCTTTACTACGTCTGTATACATCATCCTGTAGAAAATATCCTTAGACCTAAATTACCAGATCCGGATGCTCGTCTGCTAACTCCCTGATACTCCCTCTAATCCCAATGTTATTCTATATAAAATTTCTGGTCCTACAGCTTCTGGCCCAAAAATTTTTAGACTTTAATGCTATTTATTTTCCCACTGTTCCGTCATACGTATCTGCCATAGAGAGCATTTACCACTTGACAATTATATGTTTGTTTAACCCTTAAAACAATCATATAGCCGAATATTACATACCAAAGAGAGACACACACACGACCTGACATTGCTTTACGTTATACATGTGAGCATATGAAGATATAGAGAGGAGGGTGGCCGGGGTGAAAGGTTATAGAAATGCTAATATGATAACAAGGGAAACATGTCGAACAGCTTTGACTTATAACTTAGTTTGCGAATTTATGTTCGTTTTCTGTTTTTCTCTCATTCCACAAATTTTTGGTTTAACCACCACATATACGCTAACACATACTTACACACACTGTGTAACAGTTACAAGTAAGTTGTCATCTTCGTCGATGTGGAGGTTTTTTATGCTGCTCCTTCTAGAATGTGTTAATAAAGATTTATGTTTTTTTTTTTTTTTTTTTTTATACCCTTCACCACACTGTGGTACAGGGTATTATGTCTTTGTGCATATGTTTGTAACAGGCAAAAGGAAACGAGATAGACACATGGTTCCTTTTGAGAATATGCATAGAATCACTTTCTAAGTCGATTTAAGCATGTCCGTCCGTCCGTCTGTCCGTCCGTCTGTCTGTCTGTCCATGTTAAATTGTAAACAAGTACAGGTCGCATTTATGATCCGAATTGGATGAAATTTGGCATAGGTCACTTATTCGGCCCAAGGACGAACCCTATTGAAATTGGGAAAAATCGGTTCAGATTTAGATATAGCTCCCATATATATATTTAACCGATTTAATGTAAACGGTCCCTATATATCTTTCGATGTGCACGAAATTTGGTACAGCGTAATCATTTAAGTCTAGAATGATGTCTGCCAAGTTTCGTGAAAATCGGTCCAGATTTAGATATAGCTCCCATATATAGTTTCGTCCGATTTCATGTAAATGGTGCCCCAAAGTCCCTATATATATTTCGATTTGCACGAAAATTGGCATAACGTATTAAATTAAGCCTAGAGTGATGTCTGCCAAGTTTCGAGAAAATCGGTTCAGATTTAGATATAGCTCCCATATATAGTTTCGTCCGATTTCATGTAAATGGTGCCCCAAAGTCCCTATATATCTTTCGATTTGCACGAAATTTGGCATAACGTATTAAATTAAGCCTAGAGTGATGTCTGCCAAGTTTCGAGAAAATCGGTTCAGATTTAGATATAGCTCCCATATATAGTTTCGTCCGATTTCATGTAAATGGTGCCCCAAAGTCCCTATATAGCCTTCGATTTGCTCGAAATTTGGCATAGCGAAATGGATTAGGTCTAGATTGATGTGTGTTAAGTTTGCTGAAAATCGGTTCAGATTTAGATATAGCTCCCATATATATTTGCGTCCGATTTAAGGTAAATGGAGTACCAAAGTCCCTATATATCTTTCGATTTGCACGAAATTTGGCATAACGTATTAAATTAAGCCTAGAGTGATGTCTGCCAAGTTTCGAGAAAATCGGTTCAGATTTAGATATAGCTCCCATATATAGTTTCGTCCGATTTCATGTAAATGGTGCCCCAAATTCCCTATATATCTTTCGATTTGCACGAAATTTGGCATTACGTATTAAATTAAGCCTTGAGTGATGTTTGCGAAGTTTCGAGAAAATCGGTTCAGATTTAGATATAGCTCCATATATAGTTTCGTCCGATTTGATGTAAATGGTGCCCCAAAGTCCCTATATATCCTTCGATTTGCTCGAAATTTGGCATAGCGAAATGGATTAGGTCTAGATTTATGTGTGTTAAGTTTGCTGAAAATCGGTTCAGATTTAGATATAGCTCCCATATATATTTTCGTCCGATTTAAGGTAAATGGTGTACCAAAGTCCCTATATATCCTTCGATTTGCACGAAATTTGGCATATCGTACTTAATTAAGTCTAGAATAGTGCACGTTAAGTTTCTCGAAAATCGGTTTGGATTTAAATATAGCTCCTATATAAATTTTCGTCCGATTTAATGTAAATAGTGTACCGAAGTCCCTATACATATTTCGATTTGCACAAAATTTGGCATAGTGTACTAAAATGAGTCTGGAGATTTAAGTGAAATGAGATTTATATATAGCTCCTATAAATTTTTGCTTCCGATTTTATGTAAATTGTGCACTAAAGACCCAAAGTTTGTCCGATTGCCACACAATTATGTACAATACAGAAGTTAATATAAGATAATCTCTGCCATTCTCATTGAAATCGGTTCAGATTTTGATATAGCTTCTACATATATATTTTCGTCCAATTTTACACAAAATTGACACAAATTTTGCACAACGTACTAAAGTTTTGAAATTTGGAAAGTGTAGAAATCGGTTCAGATTTTGATAGAGCTTCTATATATATTTTCTGCCGAGTTTTGGTAATTTTGTCCCATTGTAAGAAGCAACCGTATATCTGAACAAATGAAAAATTTAGTATAGGTTGCAGAATTCGACGTCTATTAGCATTCATCTGTTGAATATACCCAAAGTGGTGAAGGGTATCATATAGTCGGCCCCGCCCGACTTTTCTACTTTCCTTACTGGTTTTTTTTTTTTTTTTTTGTAGCAAGTACTTGCATATGTGAGTATGAGTGTGAGTTTGGTTCCGCCATAACTAGTGTACTGGTGCTGTAGATTTGGGACAAGGTTGAATATCTTGGCCTTAAGCTAAAGTATCAAAACAAATTCCACAAGAATAAAACAAAAATTCGAAACGAACTGTTCCATTTCCTAACGATGCGGTTTTGAGGGAATATTTAAGATGTCAAATATTTGATATTCATTACGTGTAATAAATCCCCTTCGAGGGGACTAACAAAATATTGCAAACAGGGGTGAAAGAGATTAGCCTTAGACAGGGTGTATGTTGAATTTAAATATTGGGATGAATTTTCTACTGGAATAAAAAACAATTGACAGAAGTGACAACACCATAAGGCAAGGGGATTAGCTATGGCTATAACTATTGGGGAGATTTTTTTGGGGGGAAATTAGAAATTGGTTTTTATGGGCCCTGATTTTCGGCTCACTCTTCTTCCATACATTTTTGTTTAATAAGAAGTTAACACGTATCACTATGACTCATGTCTCCTTGTAATAAAACTGAGTACAATGACTGTCTGCAAGATAAATTGCCTAGGATTAATCCCCGTCTTCTGGTCCTCACCCTCCCCAGTAATATCATACATCTGATATTTATATATCCAAAATGTAAACGTCATATGATACTTAACACATTTTTCACTTTTCTGTTCGTTTTGTCCCAGGTGTCATTTGACATGGCAGACAGACAAACACCAATAGACCGATTCCCGCACACACACCCTCACCCAGAGACATCTCTGTCTCCGAAAAAAATCGTAAAAATATGGAAAACGAGAACAGTAACAACCAGGTGTCAAGTGTTATAAGTTACCTGTCAAACAATGGCAAAGAAAGCAACAACAACAACGACAGCAGCAACAAAAATTGAGCATTCGAAATAATGGAATAACACACGAAAATGCAAATTGATGAACCCGAATTGTTTCGAACACGCAATGTGACAACTTGCATTAAATGGTAGGATAAGTGGTGAACATGCAAAATTGTTGGAGAAGATCATAGTTGGAGGGGTAGTCATGAGATATTTAGAGGATGAGGGTTGGAGAACAAGTAAACATTTGTAGAAAAATAATATCTATTACAGTAAGTTAGTTAAAACAACAACAAGTAGAAGAGTATAAGTTAGCATTTATATAACATGTGTCAGACAAATATGTCACAAATTGATATAACGGATTCGAGTTGAAGAAAAAAATGCAGAATTTTAAATGAGTTGGTATTTTTATGAAACAGGATCAGGTATTCTTATTAAAATAATCAAAGTTCTCCTTAGAGAAAAGAATAAGAACTTCTTAAAGAAGCCCGAAGGTCCTTCGTATAGAAGGTCATAGAATCTTGTGGTTGATGGCCCGATCTTCTCATAAAATGACAGAGGGCCTTCTCGTGCCAACAAACGGATTTCAAAAAGTCCTCATAGAAGACCATACGTATTTCTATGAAAATGAGAAAGTCATGCTTTAGCCAATTTATGTAAAAGAATAAAAGAAGTGGATTTGGTCTTTTGGTCTAAGGAGTTCTTAAAAAGGTTTAATGTTCACAGACGTGATGAAGGTGCAATGCCTTTTTGTAGGTGCGTTGAAGTCCCAGGATGTTCATAAAGGTAATATGAAGGCCGAAAAGTATTTTATATCAGCCGAATTTATAGATGATCGGAAAACTCATGAAGAGCCTATTCATGTCAGATATGAAATGACAGAGAGTCTTTTTATCTGAAATGGGTCTGTTATATGAGATGAAGTGTAATGAAGCAGAAGGTCCATGCAATTGTTTGTAGAATAGGTAAATAGCAAGAGCAATTTAGTATTTATGGATAAGCTGAAGTCTGTGTATTATTCATGGATAGGTAACTGTGGAGCATACAGTCTTTATAGAGGCAGTGAGGAGTCATCGACCGCATGTAGAGGCGTTTAAGAGCCATTAGGTTTACGAAGGTAAGTGAATATGCAAATTTCTTTCAGAAATATCATATTTGGAGGTTAGTTATCAGAAGATAAAGTGCTGGGCATATAAACACTCAAGGCCTGATTCATCGAATACCTCATGGTCATTTTCCGTAGAAGGGATCAAGGTTATATTCTATAGGTGAGCTCAAGGTCTTATTCCTCCATATACGATATCTTTATTTTCTTTTTTTATAGCATATCTCAAGGTCTTCTTCTTTATAGGACAACTCAAGAAATTCTTCCATAAAAGAAAGACCAGGATTATGTACTTTAGGTCTAGGGAGATTTTAAAAAGAATGAAGTCTCCAGACGTGGTTAATAGATGAGTTAAAGGGCCAGAAAGTAAAAGGATATTTTCTACACACTAAATTGTATATAGTTGAGTGGAAGTCCATGGGGGCGCTTTTTCAAAACAGGTATGAAAGGTAGTCTACCAGATGTCTTTTATACGATTTAAAGGTCCACGGAGCTTTAAATGTGCGCAAAAAGGCAATGAAGTCCTTGTAGATGATATGGAGGACTATTAAGATTTTATAGAAGAGGTAGAGGGCCAAGGAGTCTACGTATACCATATAATATAAGTGCAATGAAGTATTTATGGCGAAGCTGAAGTTAGTGAACCTTTTACGGATTAGCTGAAGGTTAAAGTGATCATTATAGACGAACTGTTGGGCCATTATAGACAGACGATTCGAAGACTTCAGCTGAAAGGTAATGGAGGCCTTATTCATGTCAGATATGAAATGTAGTCTAGCAGAAGTCTTTTATATTAGTTTAAGGTCCATGAAGCTTTAAATGTGCGCAAAAAGGCCATGAAGTCCTTGTAAAAGATATGGAGGTCTATTAAGGCTTTATAGAAGAGGTAGAGGGCCAAGGAGTCTACGTATACGATATAAAGGGCAATGGAGTATTTATTACGAATCTGAAGTTAGTGGACTGTACGCGGATGAGCTGAAGGGTAAAGAGACAATTATTGAACTGCGGGGCCAGGAAATACTCATAGGTAAGATGAATGGGTGGAAAATTCTTTTAAAGAAGGTGGAAAATTCTTCTAGAGAAGCTTAATGGATGCCTATACAGAGTGTCTGGGTAGATAGGACCCTTTACGGACGATTTGAAGACTTCAGCTGAAAGATAACGGAGGCCCTATTCATGTCAGATATGAAATGGAGTCTAGCAGAAGCCTTTTATAAGAGTTTAAGGTCCATGGAGCTTTAATTGTGTCATGTCATAGAGTTGACATAGATAACCTAGAAACCTGATAGTATTTACAGAAGATCATGAAAAGCTACTGGGTATTTCTGAGGGTGCACGGAGCTCTATAGAAGCACCAATTGGTCATGGAATATCTTTAGAGGAGTTGTAGGGCCATGGGTCCTTTACGGACGTGGTGAATGACACACACCTTTATACACAAACTGTATATGAAATTCGATTCAGTTCTCATATAGGTGTTAATAGCCAGGAAGTCTATAAAGATAAACTAGGGATCTATTGGTTCTATAGGAAATAGATGAGAGGTATGGAGACTCTATAAACGAGCCAAACACCTCGAACTACTATATACGAGACGAAAAATCATGGAGTCTTCAGTGAGTGTCCGTAGGTCTGGGAGTCTTTACAGGCGATGATAAGACCTCTGTGAATATTTACTAAGGAACCATAGAGATTTCTGAATTAATCAAAGGGCCATGCTGTTTTTTAGCGGACACGGATTGCTATGTAGGCTTTATAGAAGAGCTGGAGGAACACGACATCAATATTGACAAAATATATAACATGGAAGTAGTAGTAGCTTATTGAAGAGCTTAAGATCTTCGTAAGATATAGAAGATACCAAGGACTTCTTTTGTAGAAGATATGAAAGTCTTCTTTTGCAGAGAAGAGCTCAAGGTCTTCTTCTCCATATTGATGAATATGAAGTAGACTTGAAGGCCTTCATCTTGGAATAGCTAAATATCGTCTTCTTTATAGAAGAGCTGAAGATCCTCTATTTCATAGAAGAGCTGAAGGTCTTTTTCTTCTTAGAAAAGCTGAAGGTCTTCTTCTTAGAAAAACTAAATGTCTTCTTCTTAGAAAAACTGACGGCCTTCTTCTCCATAGAAAAGCTGAGTGTTTTCTTCCGTAGTAGAGCTGAAGGTTTTGTTCCCTATAGGATAGTTGAAGGTCTTGTTCTTCTTCTTAGAAAAGCTGAAGGTCTTCTTATAAGAAAAACTGAAGGCCTTGTTTTCCATAGGAGAGCTGAAGGTATTGTTCTCCATGGAGAGCTGAAGGTCTTCTTTTTCTTAGAAAAGCTGAAGGTCTTCCTCTCCATAAAAGAGCTGAAGGTCTTCTTTCCATAGGAGGGCTGAAGGCCTTTTCCTCTTTTCCTTCTTCCATTGAGGAGCTCAGAGGTTTTCCTCCATAGAAGAGCTCAGAAGATCTTCTTCCATAGAAGAGCGCAGAAGATCTTCTTCCATAGAAGACGTCAGAAAGTCTCCCTCTATAAATGAGCAGAGAAGGTCTTCTTGCATAGAAGAGATATACGTCTACGCATGGATGGTCTTGGTATAGAAAGTAAGGCATTCTTCGTGTAGAAAGCTAGAAAGTCCACCTATAGATGGTCATATTGTTTCTTATTAAAGACCACAAATTATTCTTATAGAAAATCCGTAAATCTGCCATATAAGAATTTCAGAAAATCCTCGTATAAGAGGCCAGAAGATCTTCACGTAGAAATCCAGAAGGACTTTCTAGAGAAAACTAAAACTTCGTTAGAAGACCCTATGTTGGACTCTTAGTGAAGGTCAGATAGGCATCATATAGAAAACCAATTGATCTTTTTATGAAGGTTTTATAAAGGAGGCCAGTAACTTTTATAGAAGTATTGCAGGTCTTTCTAGAAAAGACCATATAATCTTCTTAGAGAAGATCTAAATGTCATCTTATAGAAAACTAGGAGATCTCCTTATAGAAGACCAAAATAACTTCTTGGTTTATTAATAGAAGTACAGTAGTTTTTTGAATATAGAACGCTAGCCGCTCATTTTACATAACGAAAACGACCAGATGATCTTCTTAGAGAAGACTTGAATGTCATTTATAGAAGACTTGGAGATCTTCCTATAGAAGACCAAGAGATCTTCTCGGTTCATTTATAGGATAACTGTAGGTCTTTTGAAGAAATATAGACTACTAGCTGATCATTTTACATAACATTAGATAATCTTCATATAGAGAAGGAGGCTATTATATATGTGTTATGGATTTCAATTAATTCCATAAAATTTTCTCAAAATCCCATTTTATTCACTACATTAATTTCCAAATCCCAAAAACCTTTACACTAGAATATTAGTAGCTTCGTAATTGGAATTAATTAACCTACAAATCACTTGTCAAACACACATTGAATTTAACACAATCGCAACCGACACACACACATACACACTCTCTCTCTCACACAATTAAATTGCAAACTTTAAATTACAAACGACCTCATACAACACCCTCATTTATGTCATTTCATATCGAATTTGCATAACATGTCAACACATCTGGGTATGTATGGGTGTACAAGAAGGGATTTTGTACATTAGTACATTAGTACCTAAAATGTACCTAAAACGATGTACGGATCAAAATGAGTGACAAAACCCATTTCTAACACACACACACATTTTTAACTCATTTACCCAGTAGAAAGTGTCTTGCAGACAACATTAACGAATCGTGCAAGACAATGACAATTCCTTGAAGACACTTTGCAGACAACAACGTGAGATCCTTGACGAAATTTTCACACAAGTGTCGCAGTATTCATGCAAGACAACTTGGGCGACAAGGTAATCGATGTTGTCGTTGACGACAACTTCGGCGACAAAACTTCCTACTTTTCGTTGACGACTATCATCGACTATGTCGTTTACACAGTCTCTCGAAGGCATTCTCGATTTAATTTATTAACACGCAATGAACCTTAATCCCCTCAATGACCCTTAATCCGGGGTCTATGACGTTTAATCCGGATTAAGTCTTAATCCCCTCAATGACCCTTAATCCTGAGTCAATGACCTTTATTCCGGGGTTAATAACCCTTAATCCCCTCAGTGACCCTTAATCCCGCTTAAGCCTTAATCCTCTCAATGACCTTAATCCGGGGTCAATGACCCTTAATCCGGATTAAGTTTAAATCTCCTCAGTGACCCCTAATCCGGGGTCAATGACCCTTAATCCGGGGTCAATGACCTTTAATCCGGGTCAATGACCCTTAATCCCCTCAATGACCCTTAATCCCCTCAGTGACCCTTAATCCGGATTTAGCCGTAATCCCCTCAGTGACCCTTAATCCGGGGTCAATGACCTTTAATCCGGATTAAACCTTAATCCCCTCAGCGACCCTTAATCCGGGGTCAATGACCCTTAATCCCCTCAGTGACACTTAATCCTCTTAATGACCCTTAATCCCCTCAGTGACCCATAATCCGGGTTCAATGACTTTTAATCCGGATTAAGCCTTAATCCCCTCAGTGACCCTTAATCCGGATTAAGGGTTTGAAGGGGATTAAAGGTCATTGACCCCGGATTAAGGTCATTGATGGAATTAAGGCTTAATCCGGATTAAGGGTCACTGAGGGGATTAAGGGTCATTGACCCCGGATTAAAGGTAATTGACCCCGGATTAAGGGTCACTGAGGAGATTAAGACTTAATCCGGATTAAGGGTCATTGACCCCGGATTAAGGGTGACTGAGGGGATTAAGGCTTAATCCGGATGAAGGGTAATTGACCCCGGATTAGGGTCATTGAGGGGATTAATGGTTATTGAGGGGATTAAGGCTTAATCCGGATTAAGGGTAATTGACCCCGGATTAAGGGTCATTGAGGGGGATTAAGGGTCATAGAGGGGGATTAAGGCTTAATCCGGATTAAGGGTCACTGAGGGGATTAAGGCTTAATCCGGATTAAAGATCATTGACCCCGGTTTAAGGGTCATTGCTCGGTAATAAATTAATTCGAGAATGCCGTATATAATCTTAATATATAAAGGAGCTAAGTCATAAATGAGTGACTGTGAGATCATCGCCCAGACGAAACGGCTGAAGCTAGAAGTATGAAATTTTGAGTACTTATGTGTATGATAAGTACTAAATTTGATACTATTTGCATTTATTTGAGAGTGCAGAGATGGAGTCCTGAAAAGAGGAATTAGAATTAGTTTTGGAGTAGAGGACTAAAAGTACAAAATTTGGTTCAAGTTGGATTTAGGTGAACAAATAGAGCTGGAGTCTTGAAATTGGGAATTAAAATGAAAGTTGGATTGTGGGATTGAGGAGTTTAGGAAATTCGTACTTCGTAAAGTACTAAATGTTACTAAATTTAGTACAATTTGGATTTTGGATGAATGGATAGAGCTGAAAACCTGAAATTTGTAATCATAATTACTGTTGAGGATTTTACTATAAAGACAGCTGTGGGAATTCATATTTATGTGTACGAATAGTACTAAATGGAACTAGATTTGGTACAATTTGTGTTTTGGGTGAACGGAGAGATCTGGAAACCTAAAATTTGGATAATAGTTATTGTTGAAGTGTAGAATTGAGATATGAAAGTAAAGTACTTATGTGTGCTAAATGGTACTATATTTGGTACAACTTGATTTTGTGCAAACGGATAGGCTGGACTTCAGAATTTTGGAATTAAAATTACTGTTGGAGTGTAGGATTGATTAGGTTGAGTGAATTCGTAGTTATGGAAACAAAACGTACTAAATGGTACTAAATATTTTATCATTTGTTTTTGTGTGAACAGATGGGGCTGGAATTCTGCAATTTGGGTTTACAAATACTGTTGGAATGTATGTGTACCAAAAGGTACTAAAAATGGTACAATTTCGATTTAATAGAAATGGAAACCAGATAGAAATGGAAAACTGAAATTTCAATTAAGTTTACTCTTAGAGAACATGATTGAGGTAGTTAAGAACGAACAGAACTAAATGGTTAACGATTCGTTAACGAAATTGTCACGCAAGAGAGTATTTTCTACTGGGTACATAAAATTACTTGAATGCTAGGCAGAAAATAAAAAAATGGCATGGCATGGCCATGCGAACATAAAATAGATACCAAAATAAAAGGGGTGTGGGGAGTCTACACAGGATAACAAAAAACTATGTTTGGAGGTTCAACGTGTTTTTTGGATAGCAAAAGTTATTCAAGTTATAAATTGTGTTCCCTTTTTCCACGGAATATTTCCTGTAAATATTTTTTTAATTTTATTTTTTTCTTATTTTGTTTCCCAGTGTAATTAACTTTTGCGCAAATGCGTTGTTAATGTTTTTTTCTCATTTGACCTAATGCTTTTTGAATTGACGTTGAACAAAAAGTGCTTGTCAATTCAAATCGAATTATGTTTAAATCCTAAAGAGACTTTCTATAATTAAAATCCCTTGTATACACACACACAGTTTTTTTCTTTCTCTCTAGCAGTATACAATTTCTATGAAATAATGTCACTGGATAAAATGATGCTACTGGATTGGCCAATGCATACACTTGCCATGGCATAAATTTTACAGTCAGTAATGTTAATTTTTAATTATTTATTTTTTTCCAGAAAATAAAAAAACAACAAATTAAATATAACATTGGAATATTTATTTCAACCATGGCAATGTAAGATGCTGATTTTGAGCCACACAATATATTTTCTTCTTACATGGCGAATGATGACTGACATTAGTTATACGCACAATGTACCCTACACCTTCTATACATAAAAACAACATTTATTTACCTCAGCGATACAAACGTTTCTTACATATTAATAATATTAATTATGTTTTCATATTCTAGAATTGGTTTCTGCCATATTGTATATTTGTCCAATGAAATTTGGGTCACAAGGCTTCTTAATGTAATTTTAATACCCTTCACCACACAGTGGTACAGGGTATTATGTCTTTGTGCATATGTTTGTAACAGGCAAAAGGAATCGAGACAGACCCATGGTTCCTTTTGAGAATATGCATAGAATCACTTTCTAAGTCGATCTATGTATGTCCGTCCGTCTGTTCGTCTGTACGTGCTAAATTGTAAACAAAGTACAGGTCGCATTTATTATTCGAATTAGATGAAATTTGGCACAGCTCATTGATTTGGCCCAAGGACGAACCCTATTGAAATTGGGAAAAATCGGTTCAGATATAGATATAGCTCCCATATATAGTTTCGTCCGATTTAATGTAAATGGTGTACCAAAGTCCCTATATATCTTTCGATTTCCACGAAATTTAGTATAGCGTAACGAATTAGGTCTAAAATGTTGTGTGTTGAGTTTCCTGAATATCGTCGAGATTTAGATAAAGCATATATATATATATATATATATATATGCATATATATTCGTGCGATTTAATGTAAACGGTGACCCAAAGTCCTTATATATCTTTCGATTTACACGAAATTTGGCATAGCGTAAGGAATTAGG
>NW_026879182.1:0-25407 GCF_032173495.1 Musca vetustissima
AGTTAGTAAAACCTAACGTGTGCCAAGTTTTATTGAAATGGGTTCAGATTTTTGATATAGCTCTCATATATATTTTCGTCGGATTTTGAGCAAATAGTACACCAAAGGTTCACACAACGGAGTGGGGTCAGGATAGCCTAATAAGTGCCAAGTTTTATTGAAATCGGTTCAGATTTACATATAACTTATTTTCGAATCTGACCTCTTGTGTTGTGTCTTGATTCCCTCCGGCATGTTTACAACAAATGTACATATATACGGAAATGGATAAATTGTCATAGAATTCCATACTTCGCAATTTAGATATTTACTTTTTCGAGCAATGTAGATTCGTTATCTAAAATGCCAATTAGGTTAAAACACATGCCCAAACACTTCGCAATACAACAAATTTAGGGGTACCTCAAAATGTAAACCAATAAGGTGCCTACAAAGAAAATATATTAGCATTATATCTCGATTCTTTAGGATGTTATCTTGAATGTAACAGAAGGACGGACATGGATAAACCGACTTAGAGTGTTATCCTTAGACTTGCTTAGAATTTGATCCTTATATAAGGGTCAGAAATTTGTATTGAGAGAAAAATGCATCACCAACCTATGGTTACTTTTTCCTTCTTGGCTTTTAATATACTCGTCAAGGACATTGGTTTCTGCAAACCATAACAAAAACCATCCTTTTTTGGTAATATAATAAACGAATAATCGTATATATTAAGCAGTTTCCATTTAAGTTATCCTTACCTCTTTCATTTGATCCTTTTGGCAAATCCTTAATTCTTTACATTTCTTCTTATAGATAAACTATTCATTGGAAGAAGGTATGTCTCTGGAGGAAAGTCAAATATTTAGTTATGTCCTCCAGTAATGTTGGCAAAATACACATTTCATTTGAAATAATTTACGTTACAAGAACAACAACAACTACTAGCCTCGCATTTCATCTTTGTAGTTAGCAAAGTAATTTCATAAATAATGACAAAGTCGGAGTGATAAAAACATATTTCAATAATTAAAAGATATTAAAAACAAATGAACTGTACACCATTCAACCCCACAGCCGAAGATGCCAAGCAAGTTAGTGGGGCGGTGGAATTAATGTCTTTGACGTTTTGGATGATGAAAGACATTGTGGACAAAGTATGTCCTCAGGTTATGACATCAGGTCTTTAGTAAAGAGGAATGTAAATAATTTGTCTAGTGCTTTCAGTTAGTTTATCTTAGATATTTACCTTTATTATCCCGAACATCATCATCTTCCGCCCGTACTTTTTTATTACTTTTTAAGTTGCTTTCCTTTGGGACTATTACTACTACACACCACCAATGATTTGTAGGTTCTTGTTTTTGTTTCATTTGTTATTTATTCCTTTTGATATCGAGTGCAGAGAAATTGTAAAGTTAGTCAATTAAATGTAGACGGGAAATGTAATGTGGTCACTACAACATTTGGGTAGGTAAATGTTTATACCCTACACGACACTTTGACACAGGGTAGTATGTGATTATGCATAAATTGGTAACGTGCAAAAGGATCAAGGCAGTAGACCCATAGTTACTTTTCAAGATATTCATAGAATCACTTTCTAAGTCGATGTTTGAATATCCGTCCGTCTGGTCATGTATTTTGTAAACAAAGTACAGGTCGCTTTTATAATAAGAAATTGGATGAAATTTAGCCCAAGGACGAACCCTATTGAAATTAGTGACTAAAGTTGGGCTATAATGTCGTGTATATTGTTTGGTTGAAATCGTTGCCAATTTGGATATAGCATACATATATATCATTGTTCGTTAGAGACGAAGTTTTTTAAAGTGTACCGTATTGAGTGTGAAGTTTTGTCGAAATCTGTTCGAATTTGTTAGATTTCGTACAAAAAATTAAATCGGCCCTGCTGTAGAAGTTGCTCTCTTTCGCTTAAGGGGACACCTCCCCCCCCCCCCCCCCCCATTATCGGGGTCAAAAATGTTGTTGATATAATTCGAATCTACACTAATTATAGAATGTGCCTACAAAATTTCAAATGAAAATCTCAAGAGCTCTTGAAGATATAGCCGATTTATTGTGTCAGCATCAAGTGACGGCTGAAGGGCTTCTCAAACTTTAAACGCGTTTTTCTCTAAACATTTTATGCGAATGGCGAGCACGATAACTCAACAGCTAATAACCCAATCGACTTTTTTTTTACACGTTTCTCTGTGAGTGTATAGCTATCGTATGAACTAGGATAAAGCCAATCGGTGAAGTTCTCCCTTATTTTTTAACTTGGGTTTTGGTAAAAAATCGGCGATTTTCCAAAAATATTTTTTCAAAGGTCCACCATTTTGTTAATTTTAGAGCAAATGCGGAAGAAGTGGTTAGACCACTTACAGATTTGCAACATTGGAGCCGGACGAGTAATAGTCGGCTTCCGTACAAAAATTCCGACCCAAAATTTGGTAGGCATTGTTTAATAGCTTAATTAAGGCGTCCCAATAATCCTCCGCTATTTATTAGAAGATGGCATAATGGGGTTTTGGGGTGCTAATAAAGAAACCTTGTTGATCTCCTACCAATCAATAATTCGGAATGATATTCGTAGGCCACATATATGATGAGGAGTGTTATTAATTTTATACTCCAAGATTATTTGACACAAATCCGTTACAGAAAACTGTCTGGCCCGCTGGTGCACACGATAACTCTCGAAGAGAATAATCGATTTCATCCAAACTTTGCACATCGTAATATTTCTTCCAAACATAGTTCAAGTTCGAAGATGGAAAATATCGGTCCAATCCTTCTGATACCTCCCCCACAAAAAGTTCAAAAATTAATTTTATAATATCATACGAATGGATTATCCGATTTGAACCAAACTATGTACAACCTATTATCCTGAAATTGTTTGACCGATACTTAACGAGCAATCTGTTATTACAGCTATCTGCCGAAAAAAATCGATTTAATTTTCCCCAAAACTAATATATATCGATTTTCACGAAATTTGGCATAGCGAATTGAATTTAGTGTGGAATAATTTATGTTAAGTGTCGTGAAAATCGGTTCAGATTTAGACATAGCTCTCATATATATTTATACCCTTCACCACACTGTGGTACAGGGTATTATGTCTTTGTGCATATGTTTGTGACAGGCAAAAAGAAACGAGATATACACATGGTTCATTTTGAGAATATGCATAGAATCATTTTCTGAGTCGATTTACGCATGTCCGTCCGTTCGTCCGTCCATGTATTTTTGTGAACAAAGTACAGGTCGCATTTTATGATCCGATTTGGATGAGATTTGGAGTAGGTCACTTATTTGGCCCAAGGACTAACCCTATTGAAATTGGGAAAAAAATCGGTTCAGATTTAGATATAGCTTTCATATATATTCTCGTCCGATTTAATGTAAATGGTGCACCAAAGACCCTATATATCTCTTGATTTGCACGAAATTTGAGGCAGCGTAATGAATTAGGTCTAGAATGATGTGTGTTAAGTTTCCTGAAAATCGGTTCAGATTTAGATATAGCTCACATATATATTTTCGTCCGATTTAATGTAAATGGTGCATCTTTATATATCTTTCGATTTGCACGAATTTTGGCATAAGGGAACTAAGTCTGGAATGATGTATGTTAAGTGACGTGAAAATCGGTTCAGATTTAGATATAGCTCCCATATATATTTTCGTGCGATTTTATGTAAATTGTGCACTAAAGACCTAAAGTTTGTCCGATTGGCACACAAAGTTTGTCCGATTTGGTAGTCCATATACGACAATGTTGTCATCCACTTGGTCTTTCCACCTTATTCGTGGCCTTTCTCTTCTGCGAGAACCATCAGCTGGTTCGCTTTTATATATCTTCAGGGATGGGGCATCTTCATCCATTCTCACAACATGACCTAGTCAACGTAGTCGCTCAAGCTCAATACGTCTAACAATGTCGTTGTCCGAGAATAGCTGGTACAACTCATGGTTCATTCGACGGCGATATTCATCGTCAACGCAGATCGGCCCATAGATCTTTCGGAGAATTTTTCCCTCAAACACTCCAGAGAGCTGTCTCATCTGCTTGCGTAAGTACCCATGCTTCAGATCCATATAACAGCACGGGTAGTATCAGCGCCTTGTAGAGTGTGAGTTTGGTCTGGCGGGTTGCTTTTGAGTTGTTTGCTCAGTCCATAGTAGCATCGATTTGTCATCACTATCCTTCTCCGAATTTCAAAACTGATGTCATTCGTTTTATTTATGGCGGTACCAAGGTATATAAAATCTTTGACTACCTCGAACCTGTAGTTCTCAAATTCCACAGTTGCTCCGAATCAACTGGACGTCTTGCGCTTTGAAACCATCAGCTTGGTCTGAATCCTCGTTCGGTATTAAAGAGCTCCGAGAGGTCCTTTGCGACTTTAACTGCTGATCTTGTGCCTGTTAAAGTTATCCTGCATAGGCGAATTCATTTTGCAGGTATGACAAACGCAGACATGGTTTTATACACGGATGGTTTTATACACGGATGCGGCTTTATAGTCGACAAATAGGTGGTACACGTGTTTTTCGTGGGTCTTTTCCAGGATTTGGCACAGAGTGAAAATATGGTCAATGGTGGATTTGCCAAGTCAGAAGCCACATTGGTATGGTCCAATAATGTCATTGACCATTGTCTTCAGTCGTTCACACAGTACGATGGATAGCACTTTATATGCGATGGGAAGGAGACTTATTCCTCTATAGCTGGCAGATATCGTCTTGTCTCCTTTTTTGTGCACGGGACACAGGATGCTGACGTTCCAATCATTGGACATGCATTCTTCTAGCCAAATTGTACTAATCACCTGGTGCATACTCGTGGCCAGCATCTGACCACCAGTCTTGAATAATTCGACTTGTATCCCTCCATTAGTGGGCTCAATTTTCAACCTAATTAATAAATTTTATATTTTGAGTTCGGGTACGATGTCAAGACTTCACACCTATAAATATCAACAATGGTCCACGATTTGATATAACTAAATTATTTTTTTCTGGGTCATATATGAGAATGAACTTTTAGGAATCATAGATTACATTCCTTAAAAATATAATATTTGCATTGTCGAAGGGCATCAATGATTCGTCCAGAATCCAACTTATTACCACTCATCCACACTTGTTATTTGTTACATTTAGTTATATCCGGTTTTGTGGCTGTTCTGTCTTCTTTTGTCTATTTCCATTATGCTGCTGCTCAGATGCCAGCAGCATTAAAACAATAACGAAAGTATTAGAAAATTGTCAACCTTTGCAGAAATAAAAAATTGTTGGCAAAAGGTAAAATACACAAATAACAAAACGAAAAAAAATAAAATGGGAAACAACATCCGGTAAAAATTTTATTTAATGCAATACACCTGCCCATTTGCGTTATGGGCAAACCAACCACCACCATCCGACCAATTATCCAACCAACCCAACGGACCTACCGACAATCCAAAAACTATGAGGATTTTAATTAAAATTTCGCCTCAAGACAATTTTTGTGTTATTTTTTATGGCAGAGAGATAAATGTTAATGAGAAAAAGTTGCTTGCATTGCAGAGTACAACGAGTAGTCAGTCGTTTATCGACAATAATGAAGAAGGTATCATCACAACAGCAACAAATGCTTGGTTTGAGTCAAGTGTTGTCGGACATTTAAGAAAACAACAGCAGCAGCACAACACCAACAACAAAAGATTCCATTATAAGAAGTTTTGAATTGAGGCTATAGTAATTTGTTTGTGTTATGCGGTATTTTTAAGAACTGTCTGCTATTTGGTCTTATCTTTATCGTGATGGTATTTGTAGAAATTAGAAATATTTTAAATAAGAATATGATGGCATCCATATTCTATTATGGATGGGGTTGAGAAAAGCTTTTGTATCTATAGCCAAAATATAATTTGATATTACAAAGTGTGGACATACATAGGGACTTGATTTGAGGTCAAGAGGTAAGGCTGTGCTGATAATGTTGGCTGGGCCAAATCCCAATTTGGGACAAAATCTGAATATTTTGTTCGACGGAGCCATGCCATGGATAACACAAAATACAAAACTACAGACACTCAAGTTGGCAAATTGAGCTAGGACTTTGAACATAACAAAAATGGCCGAAAGTGACTTCTGTATTACTACGAAATTAGCATCTATGGAAATGTTCTGTGAGAAAGTTGTTTACTACCCATGTTTTGATTGATATTACACCGTATGCTACGAAACTAACTTCTATGGAAATGTTATGTGGGAAAGTTGTTAATCGCCCATGTTAAAATTTAGACATTGTTCAAAATACTTTGAACAGAACTGTGTATTACAGAAGATTTGATCGTTGGAGTGTTTTAAGATAAGAGTCTAAAATCCCACATGCAACGCTGATACGACTGGTGTTGTTGATATTTTATTACGCACACGATGGGAAAACTCTCCCTAGGCCAAATATTCGGGCATGTTCTGGCATTCACTTCAACGGCAGAAGTGTATCGAACACACGCCGAGGTGTTCTGTAACACACTTTACACCCATTTGAGGTGTATTCTTTACACTTACATTTTCATAGTGAGAGTCGGGTGTATTCATGTTTTTCCATATAAAATAAAATCTTTTTTGAAATAATAAAGGAACATGATGATAGATTGATATGTTGTTAATGCGTATAAATTGTTTAAAATCACAAAATAAACATAAAACGCCATTAAAAACAAATTTTAAATAGATACTAAGGTTTGTATTGAATTTTCTTCAACTGAATTTCTTGCTTGACACAAACAGCTGATTTGAAGTAAGGCCGAAGAAGATAGGGTTACCAAATGTTCCCCTTAAATCAATCAACAAATTAATGATATTGCAGAGTTTTTCATACATATATTTTATGTTGCGAATAATAAAATATTAAAAAATAATAATAAAATTATAGTTAGAATTAACGGAATTACTAAAAAATTACAGAAACAATGTTAAAAACGAATACAGTTTATATTGTATGGCAATACTACTTCTGCAAAGTACCATGTCGACGTTTATTTTTGTCGCAGTTCAAAATTTCAATTCACGTGAGAAGCAGAACAGGAGGTAGCTTCTGAGGTGAAGTGTATGTGTGAAGTGAAAAGAACACACCGTGAGTTCCAGAACATACCCGATTATTATTAGAAGTATTTTGTGTTGTTGAAAGTAGGCAAAGCTATAGTATTTTAATTAGTACCTAAGGATAAATATTTTACAATAAAATCAGTGCCTTGCAACCATTCAACAAGAACGGTCTGGAGCATTGTGTCTAATTATTTGGTGGCTATACCTAATTTTTTATCATTAAAGAAATTTTGCAATGCAAGAAAAATATGAAAATCGCTTGGTACCAAGTCCGAACTGTATGGCGAATGCATTAAACCTTACCAACCAGGCTTCCGAAATTTCTGGCGAGTCACTGTAGATGTGTGTGGCTTAGCATTGTCCTGTTGGCCAATTCTGACCCCTTCTGGTCAATTGCTATTTTCAAACGGTCCAGTTGTTGACAGCAGAGATCAAAATTTAAGCGTTTGGCCATATGGAAGCAACTCATAATAAACAAGTATGGGTATATTAAACAGGACTATTAACAAGAAATTGGATGAAATAAAATATGTGATATTTATCTAAATGTGAATCGACTTCCAACAAATATCAATAGGTCATCCGTTGGGCTATGTCTGTACTTCTAGAAAACGCAACTACGTAATTCTATGCTCAATTTTGTACGTTGTGCAAATTTTGATGTCAATCTGACTAACATGAAGAGTTTGATGTCAAATTTACATAAAATCGAGCGAAACTATATATGGAAGTTATATATATTATATTGTCACAGGTTAGGTTATACTAATTTCAGTACGTTTTGTTGCTATCAGCCATATATTGGATCCTTGATGCGTCAATTACTTAAAATCAATCTATAATATAAGGGAGCTACATCTAAATCTGGACAGATTTTCTCGAAACTTGGCACACATCATTCTGGACTAAATTCAGTACGTTATGCCAAAATTCGAAATATATATAGGGGCTTTGGTGCACCATTTACATGAAATCGGACGAAACAATATATGGCAGCTATATCTAAATCTGGACCGATTTTCTCTAAACTTGGCAGACATCATTCCAGACTCAATTCAGTACGTTATGCCAAATTTCGTGCAAATCGAAAGATATATAGGGACTTTGATGAACCATTTACATGAAATCGGACGAAATTATATGTTGGAGTTTTTATCTAAATCTGAACCGATTTCCACGAAACTTAGCACACATCATTCTAGGCTTAATTCAATACGTTGTTTCACATTTCGTGCAAATCGAAAGATATTTAGGGACTTTGGTGCACCATTTACCTTGAATTGGACGAAAATATATGTGGGAACTATCTCTTAATCTGAACCGATTTTTCCCAATTTCAATAGGGTTCGTCCTTGTGCCAAATAAATGAGCTGTGCCAAATTTTATCCAAATCGGATCATAAATGCGACCTGTACTTTGTTCACAAAAATACATGGACGGACAGACGGACGGACATGCGTAAATCGACTCAGAAAGTGATTCTATGCATATTCTCAAAAGGAACCACGTGTCTATCTCGTTTCCTTTTGCCTGTTACAAACATATGCACAAAGACATAATACCCTGTACCCCAGTGTGGTGAAGCGTATAATGATAATCGCTTGCTGCTAAGTCGGGACTGTAGGGCGAATGCATTAAAACTTACCAACCAAGCTTCCGAAGATTCTGGCGAGTCACTGTAGATGTGTCCTGGTGGAACACGATACCTCTCTTGTTGGCCAATTCTGGCCCTTTCTGGTCAATTGCTATCTTCAAACGGTCCAGTTTTTGACAGTAGAGATAAGAATTTAAGCGTTTGGCCATATGGAAGCAATTCATAACAAATAATTCCCTTCCAATACCACCAAATGCATAGCAAAACCATCCTAGAAGCTAGTCCAGGTTTGGCCACCGTTTGAAGTGCTTCCTCTTTGACCACGATCGTTTTCGCACAGGGTTATCGTATGTGATTCATTTCTCATCTCCAGTCCATCAATTTCTCATCTCCGATCCATCCTTTTTTTCTGTTAATTGGTGTGGCACCCAACCATCGAGCTCCTTTTTGAATCCAGCTTTGTTTAAACGGTTTAAAACTGTTTTATGGTCGATTTTTAGCTCCTGGTCGAAGTTACGACTGCTAACATGCTGGTGAATTTCGATTATTTTTCCAATTTTATCGACATTTTCATAATAGATTTCTTTCTCCCCTCCCTTTCCCCAACATAATATTTACCAATGAAGAATGGAAATGGAGAAAAACAGTGGAGGGCTTTAGAAGACATTAATGCACAACCATACTTTGTATACTCTCCACCCTTATGATTTTTCGGTAACCGGTGTAAATTTTGATCTTTGGTGCACTATTTACTTAAAATCTAAATCTGAACCGATTTCAACAAAACATGACACAAGTCACATTATAGTAACTTATCTTCGTTGTGCAAAATTTTGCGGCAATCGGTTCAAATTTGGAAGTTTGGTCCACCATTTATTTAAAATCGGACGAAACTACATGTGGGAGCTTTATCTAAATCTGAACCTATTTAAAAAAACTTGACACACGTTAGGCTATACTATCTTCAGTTTGTTGTACAAGTTTGTGCCAATCGGCATAAATTACGGTCTTTGGTGCACCATTTTCCTAAAATCGAAGGAAACTATAAATGTGAGTTATATGTAAATCTGAACCGATTTTCTTCCATTTCAATAGAATTCGTCCTTGGGTCAAATAAGTGTGCTGTGCCAAATTATATCTAACTCGGATTAAAATGTGACCTGTACATTACAATTTAATATGGACAGGCGGACGGACATATATAAATCGACTCAGTAATTCTATGCATATTCTCAAAAACAACCATGTGACTATCTCAGTTTCTTTTGCCTGTTACAAACATATGCACAAAGACATAATGTCCTGTACCACAGTATGCCGAAAAGAATTTTTGGGACTTCGTTCAAAAAATTTTATAGATGTTAAAATAAAAGTTCCGCACACCGAATTTTGTATACACTTCACCATAATTATACTAACAGTTATATAAAATAAACCAGTAAGGAAAGAAGTAAAGTAGGACGGGGCCGACTGTATGATACCCTTTATCACTTTGGGTATATTCAACAGATGAATCCTAACAGACGTCGCATTTTTAAAGGACCAATAAATTTTTCATTTGGTCAGATATAGAAGTTATATCTAAATCTGAACCGATTTCAGGAAACTTAACACACATCATTCTAGACCTAATTCATTGCGCTGTGCCAAATTTCAAACTGCAAACTGGAAGATATTAAGGGACTTTGGTACACCATTTACATTCAATGGGACGAAATATATATGGGAGCTATATCTAATTTGAACCGATTTTCACGAAACTAAACACACATCATCAAACATCAAATTTCGTGCAAATCGAAAGATATATAGGGACTTTGGTGTACCATTTACATTCAGTCGGACGAAAATATATATGGGAGCTGTGCCAAATTGCTTGCAAATCGAAAGATATGTAGGGACTTTGGTGCACCATTTACATGAAATCGGACGAAAAAAAAAATATATATATATATATATATGGGAGCTATATCTAAATCTTAAGCGATTTTTCCCAATTTCAATTGGGTTCGTCCTTGGGCCAAATAAGTGGCCTATGCCAAATTTCATCCAAATCTGATAATAAATGCGACCTGTACTTTGTTCATAAAAATATATGGACGGACGGACATGTGTAAATCGACTCAGAAAGTGATTCAGTGCATATTCTCAAAGGATATATTCTCAAAATGATATATGTGCATATTCTCGTTTCCTTTTACCTGTTACAAACATATGCACAAAGACATAATACCCTGTACCACAGTGTGGTGAAGGGTATAAAAACATGAAAGCATTCCCATAAAAAACAAAATCTTTATATTGGGAATATTGTGAACATATACAACCAATGTTTTCTAATCATATCTGGGAACCTACAAAGATGAAGCCACTCTTGATGGCAACCTTTTCCAAAATGAAGTTTTTAAATTAACAAGGAATTATAATATGCCTAGACTTCCGACTTAATAAGTAATGGGTAGGATCCTTATATGTTTGATTAAAAAACAAGTGATTAAGCGTTAAGTTCGGCCGTGCCGAACTTTGGATACCCTCCACCATAGATATACTGACAGGTACTAGAAATGAAAATATAGGGAACATACCAAAAAGTGGACCTATACCGACATTTCTATGTAAACTATAATACAAATTTCAGAATTTTTTAATGGATAATTATACCCTCAGCCTTATGGATAATGAGGGTGTATACAATTTACACCGTGAAAATGTGCCTCATCGAAATATTGGTTCTAGACCCCATGTTTCTTTGGACCAAATCCGTTTCAGAAAATTTACATTTCATCCAAACTTTGCCAATCTTATTATTTCTTCCAAACTTAGTTCAAATTCGAAGATGGGGAATATCGGTCCACTCCTTCTGATACCTCCCACACAGGGGCTAGGTTTAAATACGGGTTATAGTTCATATATAGTTCATTATCGAACCTTACGTTCTAGTTTTTTATCTCGATATCCTCCACAGATGATATAATTACAACAGAGTCTTAGAACCCAACCCAAAACGCGGAACAAATTGCATAACTATTTTAGTATAAAACAAGTGAAAAAGCGTTAAGTTCGGCCGGGCCGAACTTTGGATACCCTCCACCATAGTTATACTGACAGATAAATGCAATGAAAATATAGGGAACATACCAAAAAGTGGGCACATACCGATAATACCGATTTATGTAAACCATTATGTACATCAAATACAAACTTCGCCAATTTTTAATGGGGATTTTTCCTAAAATCTGTACACACAGAAAAATATATGTTAGAAATATGTTTGCATTCAAACATATTTATGTTTGGGACTGGTTGCAAACAAATATATGTTTGGATGCAAACATATTTTGTTTGTATCCAAACATATATTTGTTTGCAACATTTTGTAACATATCTTTATTTTATATGTTTGGGTACTAACATATTTTTTATGTTAGAACATATTTTTTGTAGTTTGAGAGAACATTTTTTTCGAAGAGCGTAACAACAGTGCTCTCTCTCTCTCTGTGTATGGTGCATTATGAGATGCAGAAGGGGCGAGGGGAGGGTAGTTGCACTTTGGTGGTCTGTATGCGGACAAACGCTTGTGTTTAGTTATATTTTGTTGCTGCTGCGACGGGACGCGGTCGAAGAAACGCATGTGTTCTGTGCTTTGTTGTTGTGACAATTTGTTTCACAAACAGGCCCGTTTTTTCATGACGGTACCTGCGAGTCAAGTATTTTTTTGGTTCTTTTTGTTTGTTTTATTCTTCAGCTTCTATAGCACATTACACGATTTCGGTTGACATAAATCACTCATCTCTCATTCAGTTCGTCACTGTCGGAGCACGCGCAAGTACTTTTGTGCTTAGAGAAAAATAAGTGTTAAATAAAGTTAACTAAGTTGTTAAATAAAGTGTAAGGAACAAAAAAAAGAATTAAATATGAAAAAAAGGATAACATAAATTATGTATAATATAAATAATAAAAAAATTGGTAAGTGTGGGTGTATGATATGTAAGCGTCCGAAGAAACATAAATATGTTTGGATGCAAACATAAATAAGTTTGGATGCAAGCATAAATATGTTTGGATGCAAACATAAATATGTTTGGATGCAAGCATAAATATGTTTGGATGCAAGCATAAATATGTTTGGATGCAAGCATAAATATGTTTGGATGCAAACATAAATATGTTTGGATGCAAACATAAATATGTTTGGATGCAAACATAAATATGTTTGGATGCAAACATAAATATGTTTGGATACAAACATATGTTATGTTTGGGACTGTTGCAAACATATATATGTTTGCTGCAAAGTATGTTTGGGACATATGTCAGAGAGGCGTTTTTTTTCCTCCGTGTAAGATCCAAAAAGTGGACTGATATTGATAACGCATTGTAGAGTATGAAATCCTCAAACTACTATAATTTAGATTACAAAGTTATATGAGGCTATGCCTAAAGAGGGACCAATATTGATTACATAGTGTAGGAAATAGTGAATATTTGGGGATATCATCATATGAGGGCTATGCCTAATTAATGACCGGTATATGCCAATTTTGAACCAAATATTTTAATTGTTTTTCTCAATTCTTTCCTTCAGGAGGTATCACGATATTGAGGATATGCCTAAATGTCTGCCGATATATTTCATTATCATCATGTTTGAGTTTTTTTATCACAATATCTTTAGAATGTGGAATGCTTACAACAGATGGCTAAATAATAAAGGCTAAATAAAAAAGGGGGTTATATGGGGACTACCCCTAAAAAGCGGTGAATATTAATAATTTTTGGTGGGGAGATTTGTTACCATATACGACTACAAATTACCAAATTTCAGCGAATTCGGTTGAAAAACGCGCTCAAGAACCTCAAAATATCGAAAATCGGGGGTACCCTTATATGGGGGCTGCCCGAAAAAATTGACCTATATTTATAATTTTTTGTGAAGAGATTTGCTACCCAATAAGAACTCAAATTACTAAATTACAGTCAATTAGGTGGAAAAAATCCGGTCAAAACCCCCCAAAAACTGGAAATTGGGAGGTACCCTTATATGGGGGCTACCAGAAAAAGTGGACCTATATTTATAATTTTTAGAGGGGAAATTTGGTACCCAATAAGAACCCCATGTACCAAATTTTAGCGAATTCGGTTGAAAACCGCGCTCAAGATCCCTAAAATACCGAATATTGGGGGGTACCCTTATATGGGGGCTACCCGAAAAAATTGACCTATATTTATAATTTTTAGTACAAAGATTTGCTACCCAATAAGAACTCAAAGTACCGAATTTCAGCCCATTCGGTGAAAAAATACGGTCAGAACCCCCCAAAAACTGGATATGGGGAGGTACCCTTATATGGGGGCTACCAGAAAAAGTGGACCTATATATATAATTTTTAGTAGGGATATTTGGTACCCAATAAGAACCCAATGTACTAAATTTCAGCTAATTCGGTTGAAAAACGCGCTCAAGAACCTCAAAATACCGAAAATTAGGAGGTACCGTTATATGGGGGCTACCAGAAAAAGTGGACCTACACTAATAATTTTTTGTGGAGGCATTTAGTACCCAATAAGAACCCAATGTACCAAATTTCATCGAATTCGGTTGAAAAACACGCTTAAGAACTTCAAAATACCGAAAAATGGGAGGTACCCTTATATGGGAGCTATGCCTAAACGTGGACCGATATAGCCCATCATCGAACTTGACCTGCCTGCAGACAAAAGACGACTCTATGCAAAATTTTGGCGATCTATCTGAATTCGTTTAGACGCTAGAGTGATTACAACAGACAGACAGACGGACAGACGGACATGCTTAGATCGTCATAGAATTTTACGCTGATCAAGAATATATATACTTTATAGGGTCGGAAATGATTATTTCGATGCGTTACAAACGGAAAAACAAAACTAATATACCCTCCATACTATGGTGGAGGGTATAAAAAGGGGTTATATGGGGACTACCCCAAAAAGGGGGTGCATATTAAACATTTTTTGTAGAGAAATTTGTTACCATATTCGACTACAAAATACCAAATTTCAGCGAATTCGGTTGAAAAACGCGCTCAAGAACCCCAAAATACCGAAAATATGGGGGGTACCCTTATATGGGAGCTATGCCTAAACGAGGACCGGTAAATCCCATCTTCGAACTTGACCTGCCTGCAGTCAAAAGACGACTCTATGCAAAATTTTGGCGATCTATCTGAATTCGTTTAGACGCTAGAGTGATTACAACAGACAGACGGACATAGCTAGATCGTCATAGAATTTTACGCTGATCATGAATATTTATACTTTATAGGGTCGGAAATGATTATTTCGATGAGTTACAAACGGAAAAACAAAATTAATATACCCTCCATACTATAGTGGAGGGTATAAACATATTGTCTTCATATCGGAAATTACCCCAGTCGATTTTATAGCCCACCATACACAGGAAAAACTAAATTTCTGTTTTATTGGAAAGACCCTGAAATCTCAAGACTCTAAAAATACAAACCATGGACCGATATTTATTATTTGGTGTGGGGTGGGAACCGATTTCGACAAAAGGACCATTGGGCGTGCAAAATATCGTGTCAAACCAAAAAACTTGGGTACTTGGTGCACTATTTGCAAGAAATCGAACGAAACTGTATCGGGGAGCTACATTTCGTGTCAATCGGTCAAATATGTAGACTTTGGTGCACTAATACGAAATCAGGGGGAAATAGTTTTATATTGGAAGCTAAACCGTTTTTTTTTTTTTCACCCATTTCAATAAAGGTCGTCTTTGTTACAAATAAACTAGTGAGCGGAGCAGTAAATTCGGACGGGCCGACCATATGATACCATACACAACTAGTACGGAAGTAACTTTCTCAGGATCTATATCTCGAACTTCTGCAATATTTCGCAATATTTGCAACGGCGCCCCTCTATGTCATTCATTCTTCACACAAATATCTTGGTTAATTTGACATGCTGAATTTTGACCAATTCATCCAATTCATCTAATTAGCTTCAAAGATTCCCTTCCCCGTGTAACATTTGTGATGTTCGACTTATAATTGTCGCCTCTGAAGCGATTAGAAAATCAAACAAAAATATAACTTTTGGTCCATTTCATCAAATATCATCTGATATTCAAATTATTATCGTCGTCCTTGACAATAACAGGAACTTCATGTAAAATTTCAAAGCGATAAGGTGGACATTTCCGCTGTCTGCTTGTTAGTAGTAATACTAGACAACATCAAAATACGTGGATCCCTGAAAATAATTACGTAGAACTACCACATTCGAGTTCATACAACAATATAATTGGTATCCATTTAAAGGTTAGCTACTCCTCTTGGATATAATCTCAACTTATGATTTCTGCTGGGGTCTGAAAAAAGTTTTTATCACAAAAGTCTTAGTGCACTTGACCCGCTAAATATTGACCAATTATCATAAAAAGAACTATGCATATTTCTTGGCCAGATCCAGTTCTTCATGTAAATGTTCGTGATGTTCGGGTCATAAATGCGACTTTTACTTTGTTTACAATAAATAATGCATGGACACCCTACCCTTTATTTATTAACTGTTGTCTTAAATATTCAATTGTCTTAAATATTCAATTGTAGAATCATTATTGTAAACTATATTTTATATAAATTTATTAAAATGGAAAACTTAAACCCTTTAATTGATTTACCAATGAACACACCTTCAATTAACCTCTTCTTATTATCAAAGATATGTCCAACTAAGCACTTCTAGGAAATAGTTTTACTTAAAGAACATCAAAGGTTATTAAACTATAACATAATTGCAGCATATTGTACTTCAGATAGACTAAAATAATAAACATAATTAAGTATATAAAAATTGCATATTCTCTTTGATATTATTTGACCGCAAAATATTTTTAGTATTGTAGCTATTGAATGTCTGTGTTTTTAATTGAATTTTGTAAAATAGTTTCATAAACTTGTCTTCAATTTATTTTCACAAAAGGGTTTCCCCAGGGGGGAAATAAAATACATAGTTATTTAACCCTTGAAAGGGGAATTGATAAACATTTTATGTAGGAACATGTATTTCCATTTAATGTTCTTTTATGTAAAGGCCCTTAACAGACATCCTTAACTATTTAAGGGTAAAGAATATTATTTTGTAGAATTTAGAAAATATATATTAATATTATAGAAACAAAAAGACTTATTTAATTTTATTATGACTTTTAGAATATGTCAAATATTTAATAGTATGTAAATTAAATAACAGTGGAAGAAATTATAACAAATAAAATCAATAATTTAAGGGAAAGTTGACATTTTTCAACTGTTGGGTTATTGCCCATCGACATTTGATATAATATAAAGGCACAACTGCACATATTTCCGTCTGGACTTATGTACCTATATTGGTTATATGTACCTATATTGGCTTATGTACCTATATTGCAGTAAAATAATTGTACCCTTCAGCACAGTGTGGAACAGGGTATTATGTCTTTGTGAATATGTTTGTAACAGGCAAAAGGAATCGATAGTCTCATGATTTCTTTCGAGAATTTGCATAGAATCACTTTCTGAGTCGATTTATGCATGTCCGTCTGTCCATCCGTCCTTGTATTTTTGTGAACAAAGTACAGGTTGCATTTATGATCCCATTTGGATGAAATTTGGCACATGTCACCTATTTGGGTCAAGGACGAACTATATTAATATTGGAGAAAATCGGTCCAGATTTATATATAGCTCCCATATATAGTTTCGTCCGATTTTATGTAAATGGAGCACCAAAGAGTCAAAATTAGGCCGATTGGCACAACATTTTGCACATTGATATGTGGTCTAAATTGATATGTGCCCAGTCTTGTTGAAATTGATCCACATTTAGATATAGCTCCCATAAATTTTTGTCCGATTTTATGTAAATGGAGCACCAAAGAGTCAAATCTAGGCCGATTGGCCCAACATTTTGCACTGCATACTGAATTAAGTCCAAATTTATGTATGCGAACTCTTGTTGGAATCGGTTCAGATATAGATATAGCTCCCATATATAGTCAATGTTTTTCCGAATGAGGCAAACTTTTGCATAGCGTATTGAAGTTACTACAGGTTGACATCCATACTGATATTACTGCAGGTTGACGTCCCTGAAGTTTTGTTGAAATCGGTTCAGATTTAGATATAACTCCCATATATATTTTCGTCCGATTTTAAGTAAATGTAGCACCATACTGCCAATATTTGCCCGATTAAGTGTCAATATTTGTAAATGGTGCAAAATAGATCCTATTCTATTTGCACGATATTTTATTGCTGAAATTGGTTAAGATGTAGATATAGCTCCCTCATATATTTTTGTCCGATTTTATGCAAATGGAGGAGCCTATGCCTGTTCGCTTCACATGAATGGTGCACCAAATATCTATCAAAATATCTGCGTAATTCACGCAGTTAATTTCGTCCGATTTCAATGATCCTCCAAAGATGCTATGTCTATTCTATCTAAAGGATATTGTACATATGAGCATCTCTTGTATGTACCCTAAATGGTGAAGGGCATCATGTAGTCGGCCCTGTCCGACTTTTGAACTTTCCTTACTGGTATACAATTGAATGAGGGCCATTTTATGGAGACGTGAAAGATATTAAGCCTATTTTATATTTACCGTCTATATTATTACAATATATTATTATATTGAACTTTTTATAAGAAATTTGTCTACTTTCTGGGAAAATTATATATTAATATATATATATATGTACAGGAAAACTTAACACAGATATTTAGAGCTATTTATTTATTATTTATTATTTTCGGATTTAATGTTGATAAAATTGTATAAAATATTGACCATTTGTGGGGGAAGTGCCAGAAGGAGTGGACCAATGGGTTTCATCATCGGATTTAATCTAGACTTCGTAAGGATAATGGGTAGTGTAAAGTTTAGTTTACATCGCACCTCCCATTCGTCTAATATTGGAAATATTTGTGGGGGATATACCAGAAGGAGTTGACCAATGGGTCCCATCTTCCTACTTGATCTAGGCTTGGTAAAGATAATAGGTTGTACAAAGTTTCATTAACATCGGATAGTCCGCATGTTATTATAAAATAAAAAATGCATGTTATTATAAAATACATTTTTAGCACAATTTTGACCATTTTGTGGGGGAGGTACCGGATGGTAAAGGTAATAGGTTGTGCAAAGTTTGCTTCAAAACGGACATTCCATTAGCTTGATATTGGTATTATAAACATTGAAAGTGTTGACCCACTGTGGGGGAGGTACCAAAAAGAGTGGACCATCCCATCTTCAAACTTTATCTAGGTTTGATAAATATAATAGGCTCTACAAAGTTTCATTAAAATTGGATAGTTCGTTTGCATGTTATTATAAAATTATTTTTTAGTACATTGTTGACCATTTTGATCAGAAGGAGCTGACCGATATTCGCCATCTTCAAACTTAAACTAAGGGCGAAATATTAAGATGTGCAAAGTTTGAATGAAATCGGTTGCTGCCAGACAGACGGACAACGCACGGACGGACGGACATGGCTAAATCGACTCCAAATTTTCTGAAACGGATTTGGTCCAAAGAAACATGGGGTCTAAAATCAATATTTCGATGAGGCACATGAGGGTATAAAAAACTATTTCTGATGGTGTTTGTGGCCTTGTAGCCCTATTCACAACACTGCATGGACAGACGTCCGGGCATGCATTCATTTTTGTATGCCAGCTGGTAAAATTTTAATATGGGCTATATTAGTCCAAATTTATATAGAGCCACAAATTTTCATTGTGCTTGAAGTTTTCAAACACGTTTTTAAATTGATGTTATTATCTTCACGAATGAATTATATCGGTTTCTGATCGGAAGATGGAAGGTGCCATATAACGACATCTTCTAAATTTCAGAAATTTGTGAAGTTTGGCCACGATATTTCATCGAATATTGGGATATATTGGGATCGTATTGGGAAGAAGATTTTACCGAATTTTGTTAGCATTGGCTCACTTTACAGGCCAGTTCTCATCTTATACAAATACATTGGTTCACTTTTTCTGGTTGCCCTAATATAAGACTTTCGGTGTATTTTTGACACGATTTTAAACCGTATTGTCTTTGGATATTTCGATATTCCATTCGCAGTCTACTTTTTGATAAAGCACCATATTTTAGGTATTTGGATGTTGGTCACGTTTTTTGAACATAATTGGGTGTAATTTAGTTTTTAGATTATTCATACCAAAAATTATTGGGTAATATTTTGTAGGAAGTGTCTATTGGAAATAGGAAAAGAAACGAATAAAAAACGTGTACGACACCGACCAGACTGACAGTCATTGTGCATATGTCTGTAACAGGCAAAAGGAAACGAGATAGACACATGGTTCCTTTTGAGAATATGCATAGAATCACTTTTTAAGTCAATTTATGCATGTTCGTCCGTCTGTCTGTCCATGTTAAAGTGTAAACAAAGTACAGGTCGCATTTATAATCCGAATTGGATGAAATTTGGCACAGGTTACCTATTTGGCCCAAGGACGAACCCTATTGAAATTGGGAAAAATCGGTTCAGATTTAGATATAGCTCCCATATATATTTTCGTCCGATTTAATGTACACGGTCCCTATATATCTTTCGATTTGCACGAAATTTGGTACAGCGTAATGAATTATTTCTAGAATGATGTGTGTCAAGTTTCTTGAAAATCGGTTCAGATTTGAATATAGCTCCCATATATATATTCGTCCGATTTAAGGTAAATGGTGTACCAAAGTCCCTATATATGTTTCGATTTGCACGTAATTTGGCACAGCGTAATGAATTAGGTATAGAATGATGTACGTTAAATTTCGTGAAAATCGGATCAGATTTGGATATAGCTCCCGTATATATCTTCGTCCGATTTAAGGTAAATGGTGTACCAACGTTCCTATATATCTTTCGATTTGGACGAAATTTGGTACAACATACTGAATTGAGCATGGAATGATGTGTGCCAAGTTTCGTGAAAATCGGTCCAGATTTAGATATAGCTTCTATATATATTTTCGTCCGATTAAAGGTAAATGGTGTACCAACGTCCCTATATATCTGCGATTTAATGTAAATGGTGCACCATAGTCCACATATATCTTTCGATTTGCACGAAATTTGGCATAGCGTACTGAATTTAGTTCAGACTGATGTGTGCCAAGTTTCGTGAAAATCGGTTGAGATTTAGATATAGCTCCCTTATATTATAGATTGATTTTAAGTAATTGACGCACTAGGATCCAATATATGGCTGATAGGAATAACATGTACTGAAATTAGTATAACCTAACCTGTGGCAAGTTTCGTTGAAATCGGTTCATATTTGGATATAACTTCCATATATATTTTCGCTCGATTTTAAGTAAATTGGACATCAAACTCCTCATGTTAGTCAGATTGAAATCAAATTTTGCACAACGTACAAAATTGAGCATAGAATTATGTAGTTGCGTTTTCTAGAAGTACAGACATAGCCCAACGTATGGCCTATTTATACTTGTTTGGAGTCGATTTACATAATTTATGGATATATCTAGGTAGATTCACATTTAGATAAATATCACATATATTATTTCATCCAATTTCATGTTAATAATCCTGTTTAATATACCCATAGTGGTGAAGGGTATCATATAGTCGGCCCCGTCCGACTTTACTACTTTCCTTACTGGTTTTGATACGATTTTAACCGTATTGTCTTTGGATATTTTGATATTCCATTTGCTGACAAGCCTTTTTCTACAAATTATTAATACCAGTCAACTTTTTGATATAGGACCCGATTTTAGGCATTTGGATGATGCTGGTTACGTTTTTTGAACATAATTGGTTGTAATTTAGTTTTTAGATTATTCATACCAAAAATTGTTGGGTCATATTTTGAAGAAAGTGTCTATTCGAAATAAGAAAAGTGGAGACAAACGTGTAGAACACCGACCGACAGTCTCTTTTATATTTGTCCTTCAAATAAAAGGCATTTTGTTTCTAATTTTATTAAATTTTTATTTTAAAATTTCACAGTACCAAAAGTACCCACTGTCAACTATTAAATCATTCTATTTGACAACTCATCAATATCAATGTATCAACTAAGTCTGATTATTTTAATATTTCATCTTTGGCAAATAGTCTAAATGCGTTGACTAACTAACAAATATTTTAAATACATTTTTAAATACGATAATAATAATGATGCTGATGAACTTTGTTGTTGTACTATTGCTACTAATTACATCAAAAACCACATTTTAGAATTTTAACTGTAAAACCGCAAAATTTCATATCAATTTTTGTACATCAATTAGTAATAAAATATTTCCCCACTCCCTAAAAACCTGATTTCAATTGTATGATATATAAGAGAGTATGTGTGTGTGTGAGAGATTGGTAACAATTTGGTCAGTATAATGATGACGATGATGTTAGAGCTGTTGATGGCGTTAATAGCTATCATTTTTGTTTTGATCAAAAATTCATAGAAAAATCAATAAGCATGTGGTTTATTGAATGACATGATAGGGCAAATGTGTGTAAATACTATTGTGTCTATTTGGAAGTCAATAAACTTTGTTTTCAAAACGGTGAATATATGTAGAGACGGTGTTTATTATAGAGGAAGGACATAATTATTGACATTTTGGAAACTGTTTGAAATAGTTTAATTTTGTACAGAGAGTGAATTGAATCTAAACAAATATACACTTTTTTAAGCTCAGACAGATTAAATTATGCACACCGTCCTCCATGAGGAATCGAAGTACAAAGAAGTAGTAAAGGCGAAAAGATCGGCCTGCCTGAACTTCTACATGTTTTCGGTGGACAGTTATATGGATTAACAGCAAAGCGGAATTCTTACTAGCTTAGATTATGGTATGTGCGGCTGTCCTATTAGCAGTCGCTTCACTCGAATACCAGTGATTTATTGTGTTCATCCCGAAAATAAAATAAACAAGTAAAAACTGAATAAAGTTTGGCCGTCCCGAACATATTATATCCTCTAGGAAGTGGAGTGTATTAAAAATTCCTTAAATCCATTGGAAATTTTATATATGAATATTGCATTATGTCGTAGTAGGTTGCTGCTGATCTCCAAAATAATGTTCCAGATTAAAGACACTCATTTGGAGAAAACAAAATAATTTATGTGGGTTTATATCAGAACTTGAACCAATATTGATTGTGTTGTGTTTCTTCTCCAATATCCCGGAATGCAAAATTAATTAGATTTAATAGTCTTTGAAGGCTAATCCGTGGGATATTTCGAATTCGGTACAAAGTACCGAATATTTGTGGAAGCTTTATCATAACGTAAACCGATATTCACAATGTATATTAAGAATATTTGACACCCAATGAGAAACTGGAAAATTAATTTAGAGCCAATTCGCTTGAAAATCGTAATCAGTACCTGCCTACTAATGGGGAGTACCATTATATGGGGGCTAGCCGGAAAATTGAGTCAATATTCATAATTTTTGCTAGGGAGAATTTCTACTCAATGAGAAACGGATAGAGGGTGAAAGCTCTATATCTAATTTATTCATTACAAGCATAGAAAGAAGAAGAGTCGGATTGGTCCGACTATATATAACCCTTCACCACTTTGGGTATATTCTACAAAGCGGTGAAGGGTATTATATAGTCGGCCCAGTCCGACTCTACTTCTTTCCTAGCTTGTTATGAATAAATTAGATAGGAAGTTTTCTCTCTCTCTCTCTCTGTTTCTATCCTAACAGACGTCACCTTTTCGAAGTAACATTGACATTAAATTAAACGAACTAATGTGTGTGACCTTTATCTATAAGTGCCCCGACTAGCATCAATCCATACATAGGCATTTATGCAACTTTTGCAAAATTTCATTTTATTGGGGAGATTCCCTGTCGTTGGCGTAAAATGTGACATATTTATGTAAATCGCTTTGAAGCAAAATTTATACACGATATTTTGTATGCCGCACTATTCAAAATTTAATATTAATCAGAGAGCTATGTCTGCATCTGCACCAATTTCAACAATACTCAAAAACGTCATTCTAGTCTCAATTTGGTACGTTGTGAAAAATGTCGTATCAAGGGGACAAAGATTCGGAGTTTGGTGCACCATTTACCTTAAATCGGACGAAAATATGTATGGAAGCTAAATCTAAATCCGAACAAATATTAATATATATTAACTTCAGTGAAATTGTATGCCAATCGGGCAGACATTGGGTATTTAGTGCACAATGCACATAAAATCGGAAGAAAATATATATAGGAGCTATATATCAATTTGAACCGATTTTCACGAACTTAGCACACATCACTCTAGACTTAATTCTGTAGGCTGTACCAAATTTGGGAGGGAGCCTATGCCTAAACGTGGACCGATATAGCCCATCTGCGAACTTCACCTGCCTGCAGACAAAATACGACTCTATGCAAAATTATGGCGATCTGGTGGACGGACATGCTTAAATCGTCATAGAATTTTACTCTGATCAAGAAAATGTATACCTCCACACTATGGTGGAGGGTATAAAAAATAGGTCTGCTTTGTATTTTGTATTGTAATTGTAATTTTTCCCAGAAATTTTCGGTATTTTCCTGTAAAATTCATTGATTCAATGGATAATTCGATTTTAGCTGGGCCAAAACGCATGCAAATCTGAATTTATAAATTCGGGTTGGAGTTAAAAAACGCATTATGGGTAAAAAGAAAACTCATTGTTGGAGGCTGGTAAGAGATTTGAGATATCTACATTATTGAATTTCTTGCTCAGAAATAATGGAAACATTTCCTGTGTCACTGCTTACCATTTACAGGGTGGAGTGTATGTCCTACTATTGGATATGAGGTGGTGTAACCCACCTCTCTTTTCAACCTAAACTATGTTAGGTTCATGTTTAGGTATAAACCACAATTTTAGGGTTTTGCGGATTTGAGATGTGTTATTCATCTCAAAAGGCGGAAATTCGACATTTTTGTTGGAAATATCAATTATCAATATCACATAAGGACTTCAGGCACGTCTTTCATCCTAAAAGACAGATTTTGGGTGCCACATGTCCCTACAATATCGGTCATCCTTGAGTATAGCACTCATATAAAGCTGCCGAAAAAGTTGAGGTAGTTTCATGTTTGGCATTCGGGGATGCGAATGTGAAGAACCCGCCCAACTTGGAGGTTTAAGAGGTATTTTTTAGATCGAATATTAATTGAACAGGGCTGACAATACGATGCACTACACAACTACCACTGAACTAGGGATCTATAGCCCGAGCCTGAGCACAGGTCTTCTTTCTTACATTGGCAACTTTTTCAAATCATGTCATCCCCTAGTTAATATTTACGTCATAAGATTCAAATTTTGTCACACAAAGACTTGGGTAATTTGAACCCACTAAATATGGACTGATCATTATCACAACAGTCATACTTATTCATTGGTCAGATCTTAGGCTTATAGCAGTGGCCTTTACAGCGACTAGAAACCAGACAGCAATAAGGTTTTCGGTCTATCTCATTCCCCAAATATAATTTGATCATCACAGAAAATGATCGACTTCGTCTTTGATCGCAACCGCCCTCTAATGAGGTTATGGTTGTACGATATAATATGAATAAAAAGTATAACTCCAACACCCGAGTACATTCAACTATTTAATCGATATCAATTAACAGGCCAAT
>NW_026879183.1:0-25680 GCF_032173495.1 Musca vetustissima
GGCATAGGCTACAACCTTTATCCTGGGATGATTGAATTTCATAAGTATCTCATTTATCACCAGAAGCCACAAAAGGGGGGAAAGTACTCCTCCCTGAGGTGTGCCTCTGTTGACAGATTTCCTCACGGAACTCTCTCCTAAGGATGAGTTGATAATTCTGCTTTCCAGCATTTTATCAATCCATTCCGTAAGGAGTGAGGGGATACCTATGTCTACAAGAGCAGAATGGATTGCCTCTAGCTTCACATTATTGAAAGCTCCTTCGATATCGAGGAATGCTGCCAACGTGTAGCCAGAGGACTCCATATTCTTATCGATGCATCCAACCACCTCATGCAGAGCTGTATCCACTGATCTGCCTTTGATGTAGGCATGCTGGCATTTACTAAGTTTATTACGGTCGATGGTATTTCTAATTTCTGAGTCTAGTAACCTTTCTAAAGTTTTTAATAGAAAGGAAGAAAGGCTAATCGGTCTATAGTCTTTAGGTAACGTATGACTCGGCTTCCCGGCTTTCGGGATGAAAGTAACCTCTTTCCATAGACTTGGTATGCATGGCCGGTATTATAGGAAAGTGGGTTGATGATAGAAGATCGAGAGTCTCACTACCAGAGTTTGTCCACGTACCATCACTTCGCTTAATACTTCCTATGGATTTTGGATCCTTAGATAGTACTCTGCGGAATCTGGCCGCTTCGTTGACTCCTTCGATCGACTCACTATAGCAGACCCAAGACTCACGTTTAGCTTTCTTGATTTCGCCTTTGTACCTATTGAATTGTCTTTTATAAACATCCCAATCTGTACTGAGCTTTGTCTTACTAGCTCTATTATAAGCTTTCCTTGCAGCCTTCCGCAAGGTTGCAAGGTCTTGTGACCACCATACCGGCTGAGATTTCTTCCCAGGGTATGTTTGGGGGGACAAGAAGCCTCATAGCTCTTCAGAAGAGTGGCCGTGACATTTTTCACAGCTAATTCAACATCCTCAGTCGTTTTGAGATCATTACGATCCCGAAAAGAGACTGCTGTTTTAGCTTTGAATTTGTCCCAGTTCGTCTTCCGAGGATTCCTATAGGGTTTCTGTTTAGCTCTCGAGGTAGGAATCTGGAAGGATATGAGTCTATGATCCGAAAAGGAACATTTCTCAGACACCTCCCAGTTTACGACCCCAGAGTCGTCCATATTTGTGAGGGTTATGTCGATGACTTCACCTCTCACCCTATTAACAAAAGTTGGTGTATTGCCTCTATTGCAAATTCTAAGATTATAGCTAAGTATAAACTCGAAAATGGACTCACCTCTTGTATTTGTGTTGCTGCTTCCCCAATGGAAGTGATGTGCGTTGGCGTCACATCCGATGATGATATCACCAACTCTGCCCATCTCCTCCAATAGGCGGCATACCACAGTACCGGGTGGGTCAGGAGCCTCATAGGGAAGATAGACGGCAGAGACTATCAGTGGCTTCGTGGTACCTCTGTCTAGTCTTGCTGTCGTCATATCTCCATTGCTGAAATTAGAAAGAAGCATTAAATTTAACTCCTTTTTAGCAAGAATACACGTTCTCACCTTCTCTCCATTGGAGGTAGACAAAAGCGTGTATTTTGTGTCGCCCAGTCCAGTCACCTTGCCTTTGTACAGGTAAGGTTCCTGAATGAGCGCCACGTCGATGTTTGAGGAAGAGAGGGTGAGTAGCAGTTCAGCAGCTGCTGCTCTACAGTGATGCAGATTAATCTGAATCACGTTAAGCGCTTGCTGCTGCCTGCTTATTGTTTTGGAGTTGTGAGGCGGAAACAAAGTTTCCCCATTCCATAAACAAGCTCACCCTTGTTCTTCCTCAAATACTCCTCTCCCGCAGAATCAGTAGCGAACTTCGCGACTACACCGCCGTTCCTTTCAAACGAGGCGAGGATTATCCACCTCCTCGTCTGAAGGCCGTCGTTCTGCTTCTCCAATAACCTCAGTGTCTTCTCCAGCCCCTTGAAAGGTTTTGGGATAAACACCGAGGTTACCATACCGCTCGGTATCTCTCGGACCGCTACAGCTGCCAGACGACCACCCTCCCAAAGGGGGTCCAGGCTGTTGATTGTCTTCTTAAGAAAATCTGAAGTCTTCTTAGTGCGACAATCAACAACCTTTACCCCTTTGTAAGAGGAGGTCAGGCCAAACCGCAGGCTCTCTCGATCAACCTCGTCGGACAGGAAGAGGTCCTTCAGATAGCTGTCGACCAGCTCCCATCTATCCTCACTGATAAACCCGTCGGGGTCAGCTCGGTCGATGATCGCTACCCGCAGATCTTCCGGAACCTCTTTCGGATCAGCAGAGTCGCTTTGCTCCGTTGTAGGTGTCTGGGCTACCTGCTTCGAGACAGCGTGTTTGGTTTTCACCCCACAATCGCTGCTCTTGGCAGGTTTCTCCTTCGACGCTACCACTGAAGCAAAGGAAGCAGAGCTCTGTACGGCCGACGACTGCGTGGGCCTCTTTGCAGCAGGTTGTTGCTCCTCCGTGGACCTCATTCTCTTGACAGCCGTGGGCTGTGGCCGAGATTTGGCGCCCGGGGTAGCAGCTACTGCAGAGGTATGCCCAGCAGACGCAGGCACCTGCTTCACGTCCGCTACCTTCTGCTTGTCCACTAACTACTGCCCAATTGTCACCGCCTTGGCTTTCAGCTTTGGCAATTCGGCAGAATGTGGATTGACAGAGGGCGGTTGTGCCTTGTCGGTCTTGGGACTACCGCTGTGGTCCTAGTACTGGGTCGGGGGATCCTATCAATCAAGAAGTCCCTCTCAATATCATCAGGATAGTTCCTAGAGAACTTCCTAATGAGTTTGAGGTTCCTCTTGATTAACAGGAACTCCTTACCCGTGATGGAGTCGCTATCCCGTCCAATGTATCGTTTACAGAAATTTACTGCTCTCCGATACATTTTCTTGGCAGCGATCTCCTTAGCGTCAGCTTGCCTAGCAGATACTGGTTCCGATGAATCATCCATCTTAACGATGGGAGCCTCATCGGTGCCAGCATCTGTTTCGACAGCCAACTGCCTGAGAAGCCTCGCGACGTCACTGCAGGCCGTGGAGATTGAGTCGATATATTCAACCTCGCCAGGGTTTACCTCCTTAGTCAGTAACTGAGAGGACCCTCCTTGCTTCAGAGGAGACACCATGGTTGCTACTGTGTTTATCACTGTAGTTCTAATCACCGTAGTTTCCATGATGTCATCCTCGTCCGACAAGGGCGAGTCGTCCCAGACCTGATTTGGGATGCTCTCCTGACTGAGGCGGAAGGAGCCGGTTTCCTCTAGAAGTTCGAGGAGAAGATCCGACTGCCTCTCTAGGCTTGCATTCACGTCGTCGAGAGAGTGGCAATTGGCTAAAGAGAGGTACAGGGGGATTGCTTGGGTCGTCAACACTTGGGGGGATTGATTGATGTCTGACCTTGTAGAGTTCGAGACTGAGGGTGCCAAGGCAGCCACACCAGCATCAGTCGAAAAATCGCATGCGTTGTCTTGTTTTTTTTTTTTTTTTTTTTTTTTTTGGGGGGGGGGGGTTTTAAAAGTCGGCTCCATAGAAAGTGCTGTGTGTGAGGATTTGAGGTCGACCATGGCATAGCCTCTTACCATGGCAAGGACTTGGCAACTAAGCCTGAAACACTTGTTGAGGCGCCCAGATATCAACAAGGCTCCGTTCGAATACAGTCGGTACCCTGACTGCAAACCGTGGAACGCTGATAGGCACGAGGTCGCATGACACCCCAGCGTTAGGGGGGACACTTTAGGAAGGTAGTGTCCCAAACCTTTGAGATGGATATATGAGAGGGGGCGCCATTCTCGCCTCGTCGGCTCCGGGATCACTGGCACTCGGTCATTTCCTCCGAGACTCTCCCCCTGAGCCCGCTGATTGTCCGCGACTGTTTATTGGTTATTAACAGTTACCCAACGAATGATGTTGGGCTTCCCACTATCCGCAACCTGTGGACGCGTCCGTTAGCATTCAGCTTTGCTTCCCGTAGGCGGAAACTTGTCACAGGTTAGGTTATACTAATTTCAGAACGTTTTGTTCCTATTGGTTCTTTGGTGCGTCAATTACTTAAAATCAATCTATAATATAAGGGAGCTACATCTAAATCTCAACCGATTTTCACTAAACTTGGCACACATTATTCTGGATTAAATTCAAAACGCTATGCAACGTAAGAACTTGGTACATTATTTGGATTAAATCGGACGAAAATATATATATCATAATCTGAATCGATTTTCACGAAACTCAGAACACATCATTCCAGCATCAATTCAGTATGTTATGCCAAATTTCGTGCAAATCGAAAGATATATGGGACTTTGGTGCACCATTTACATGAAATCGAACGAAACTATATATGGGAGCTATATCTAAATCTGGACCGTTTTTCACGAAACATACCAGACATCATTCTAGGCTCAATTCAGTGCGTTATGCCAAATTTCGTGAAAATCGAAAGATATGTAGGGACTTTGGTGCACCATTTACATGAAATCGGACGAAACTATATATGGGAGCTATATCTAAATCTGGACGAATTTTCACGAAATTTGGCAGACTTAACTCTAGGCTTAAATCAAAACGTTATGCCAAATTTCGTGCAAATCGAAAGATATATAGGGACTTTGATACACCATTTACATAAAATCGGACGAAAATATATATATGAGCTATATTGGGCTTGGGCCAAACAAATGAGCTGTGCCAAATTTCATCCAATTCGGATCATAAATACATGGACAAAAATACATGGACAGACAGACAGACGGACGGACATGCTTAAATCGACTTAAAAAGTGATTGTATGCATATTCTCAAAAGGAACCATGGGTCTATCTCGTTTCCTTTTGCCTGCTACAAACATATGCACAAAGATATAATACCCTGTACCACAGTCTGGTGAAGGGTATAAAAGGGGGTTATATGGGGACTACCCCAAAAAGGGGGCGAATATTAATAATTTTTGGTGGGGAGATTTCTTACCACATACGACAACCAAATAACAAATTGCAGCGAATTTGGTAGAAAAACGCACTGAAGAAACCCAAAATACCGAAAATTGGGGGTACACTTATATGGGGGCTATCCGAAAAAATGGACCTATATTTATAATTTTTAGTGGAGAAATTTGCTACCCAATAAGAACTCAAAGTACTAAATTACAGCCAATTCGATGAAAAAATGCGACCAAAACCCCCAAAATACGGAAATTTGAGGGTACCGATATATGGAGCTACCAGAAAAAGTGGACCGATATTTGTCATTATACCCTTCACCACACTGTGGTACATGGTATTATGTCTTTGTGCATATGTTTGTAACAGGCAAAAGGAAGCGAGATAGACCCATGGTTCCTTTTGAGAATATGCATAGAATCACTTTTTAAGTCGATTTATGCGTTCGTCCGTCCGTCCGTCTGTCTGTCTGTCCATGTATTTTTGTGAGCAAAGTACAGGTCGCATTTATGATCCGAATTGGATGAAATTTGGCACAGCTCATTTGTTTGGCCCAAGGATAACCCCTATTGAAATTGGGAAAATCGGTTCAGATTTAGATATAGCTCCCATATATATTTTCGTCCGATTTCATGTCAATTGTGCAGCAAAATCTCTATATATCTTTCCATTTGCACGACATTTGGCATAACGTACTGAATTGAGCCTAGAATGATGTGTGCCAAGTTTCGTGAAAATCGGTCCAGATTAAGATATGGCTCCCATATATAGTTTCGTCTGATTTCATGTAAATGGTGCACCAAAGTCCCTATATATCTTTCGATTTGCACGAAATTTGGCATAACGTACTGAATTGAGCCTAGAATGATGTCCGGTATGTTTTATGAAAATCGGTCATGATTTAGATATGGCTCCCATATATAGTTTCGTCCGATTTCATGTAAATGGTGCACCAAAGTCCCTATATATCTTTCGATTTGCACGAAATTTGGCATAAGTCCTGAATTGATGCTGGAATGATGTGTGCTGGGTTTTGTGAAAATCGATTCAGATCTAGATATATATATATATATATATATCTTCGTCCAATTTAATCTAAATAATGTACCAAGTTCTTATGTTGCATAGCGTTCTTAATTTAATCCAGAATAATGTGTGCCAAGTTACGTGAAAATCGGTCAGGACCTAGATATAGCGCCCATATATATTTTCGTCCGATTTAATGTAAATGGTGCACCACATGTATTTTTCGATTTGCGCAAAATTTGGCATAGCGTTTTGAATTGATGCTGGAATGATGTGTGCTGAGTTTCGTGAAAATCGATTCAGATCTAGGTATATGTACTTTCGTCCGATTTAATCTAAATAATGTACCAAATTCTTATGTTGCATAGCGGTTTAAATTTAATCCAAAATGATGTGTGCCAAGTTTAGTGAAATTTGGTTGAGATTTAGATGTAGCTCCCTTTTATCATAGATTGATTTTAAGTAATTGACGCTCCAAACCAATATATGGCTGATAGGAACAAAACGTACTGAAATTAGTATAACCTAACCTGTGACAAGTTTCGTTGAAATCGGTTCATATTTGGATATAGCATCCATATATAAGTAAATTGTGCATCAAACTCCTCATATTTGTTAGATTGACATCAAATTTTGCACAACGTACAAAATTGAGCATAGAATAACGTAGTTGGGGTTTCTAGAAGTACAGACCTAGCCCAACGGATAACCTATTGATATTTGTTTGAAGTCGATTTACATACTTTTGTTCCATTGTAACAAACGATTTATGGATAGATCTAGGTCGTTTCACATTTAGATAAATATCACATATTTTATTTCATACAATTTCATGATAATAGTCCTGTTTAATATACCCATAGTGGAGAAGGGTATCATATAGTCGGCCCCGCTCGACATTACTACTTTCCTTATTGGTTTTTTGTTTAGATATTTGGGACCAAATAAGAACCCAATATTCCAAATTTCAGAGAATTCGTTTGAAATACGCGCTCAAAAATCCCAAAATACCGAAAATTGGGGGTACCCTTATATAAGGACTATCCAAAAAAATTGACCTATATTTATAATTTTTTGTGGAGAGATTTGGTACCTATTAGGAACTCAAAATACTAAATTACAGCCAATTCGGTGGAAAAATACGATAAAACCCCCCAAACTACTGATATATGGGGGCTACCAGAAAAAGTGAACCTATATATATATTTTTTTGTGGAGACATTTAATACCCAATAAGAACTCAATGTACCAAATTTCGGTTGAAAAACGCGTTCAAGAACCCCAAAATACCGAAAATTGGGAGGAACTGTTATATGGGATCTATGCCTAAACGTGGACCGATATATCCCATTTTCGAACTTGATCTGCCTGCAGACAAAGGACAAACGTATCCAATATTTCAGCACCCTATCTCAATTCCTTCAGAAGATAGCGTGATTACAACAGACGGACGGACATACATGGCTAGATCGTCTTAGAATTTTACCCTGATCAAGAATATATATACTTTATAGGGTCGGAAATTAATATTTCGATAAATTACAAACGGAATGACAAAATTAATATACTCTCCATACTATGGTGGAGGGTATAAAAATTACGAATTATCGAGGGGACCAAAATGCGTGTAAATTTTACGAAATATCGAGATTTTTCAAGGGACCCACAGTTTGTTACGAATTATCGAGGATTACGAATTATCGAGGTACGAATTATCGAAGTTCTACTGTATATATATATATATATATATATGGTTGGAAATTAATATTTTGATGAATTTATTAGGGAATTTACTATATTGAAACGGCAATGCAACATATATATTCAACACATGCATTCTTATAAACCGACTGAAATCAATCATAGTTGTCATTCTGCAACCTATGCTAAATTTTTCAAATGGACAGATATAGAGTCGTTTGTTTGCAATGGGACAACTTTATATAAACCGATTTAAAGCAAATCTCAATCGGGCAGGTCGGTCGAATATATATAGGCTATGTCTGCATTTCTACAAAATGCAATCTAATCAACATTAGGAGTTTGGTGCACCATTTACATGAAATCGGGTGAAAATATATATGGGATCTATATCTAAATCTGAAGCGATTTTTCCCAATTTTAATAGGGCACGTCCTTAGGCCGAACAAATGAGCTGTGCCAAATTTGTTTACAATTTAACATGCACAGACGGTCCGTCCGTCTGCGAACAATCGTGCATCATTAACTCGAAAATCGCGTTTTTTGAGTTTTGCTGTAAGACCGGCAAATGACCGATATATTTTCGTTCGATTGTAAGTAAAGAGTGCACCAAAGCCTAGTAATATGGCCGAATGTCATAGAAGTTATCAAAATGTACTGATGTTAGTATGGGCTAACCTGTGAACGTTTCGGTAAATGTTGCACCAAAGACACAAAGTCAAACCGATTGCCTTAAAATTGTTCACAACGTACTGAAGTTAGTATACCCTAACGTGTTAAGTTTTGTTGAATTCAGTTCTCACTTGGGTAGAGCTTTTATATATATTTTCGTCCGATTTAATGTAAATGCTGCACCGAACTCCTCATGTTTGTTAGATTGACACGAATTTTACGACAACGTACAAAATTGAGCAAAGTATGACGTAACTGCGTTTTGTAGAAATAGGGGCATATTCCATTTATATATTCGAAAGACAATGTTAATTGGCTCCAAATAACCAACGGATTCCAATTTAGATTTGCTTTACAAACTACTCTGTGTCTGTTCAAATTAAAAAGTCATTATAGGTTGCACGATGGGATGATAAAGATCACATATGCGACGTCTGTAGGATGCATTTGCTGAATATAACCAAAGTGGTGAAGGTTATCATATAGTCGACCTTTCCGACTTTACTACATTCCTTAATAGTGTTATGTGTAAATGGTGCTTAATTCAATTAAGTTGTTTTTTTTCAATATATTTTCAAATTAATTGCAGCAAAGTAAATAATGTTTTAATTATTTGGTCACCTCTATTTTTTCCCGAAACCCGTTTTTATGGGAAAATTGCATGCAATATTTTTCTATCTTCACACTTAATCTCTATTATACACTAATTTGTATACCCTTCACCACACTGTGGTACAGGGTATTATGTCTTTGTGCATATGTTTATAACAGGCAAAAATAATCGAGATAGACCCATGGTTCCTTTTGAGAATATGCATAGAATCACTTTCTGAGTCGATTTATGCATGTCCGTCTGTCCGTCCGTCCGTCCATGTATTTTTGTTAACAAAGTGCAGGTCGCATTTATGAACCGATTTGGATGAAATTTGGCACAGGTCACTTAATTGGCCCAAGGACGAACCCTATTGAAATTGGAGAAAATCGGTCCATGTTTAGGCATAGCTCCCATATAAGGGTACCCCAAAATTTTCGGTATTTTGAGGTTCTTGTGCGCGTTTTTTAACTGAATTCGCTGAAATTTGGTACTTTGAGTTCTTATTGGGTAGCAAATCTCTCTACCAGAAATTATAAATAAAGGTCAATTTTTTCGGATAGCCCCCATATAAGATTACTCCCAATTTTGGGTATTTTGGGGGTTTTGATCGCATTTTCCGACCGAATTCGCTGAAATTTAGTACTTTGTGTTCTTATTGGGTAGCAAATCTCCCTACCAAAAATTATAAATAACGGTCCATTTTTTCGCATAGCCCCCATATAAGGGTACCCCCAAATTTTCGGTATTTTGAGGTCCTTGAGCGTGTTTTTTAACTGAATTCGCTGAAATTTTGTACTTTGAGTTCTTATTGCGTAGCAAATCTCCCTACCAAAAATTGTAAATAAAGGTCCATTTTTTCGGATAGCCCCCATATAAGATTACCCCCAATTTTTGGTATTTTGGGGGTTTTGATCGCATTTTCCGACCGAATTCGCTGAAATTTGGTACTTTGTGTTCCTATTGGGTAGCAAATCTCCCTACCAAAAATTATAAATAACGGTCCATTTTTTCGCATAGCCCCCATATAAGGGTACCCACAAATTTTCGGTATTTTGAGGTCCTTGAGCGTGTTTTTTAACTGAATTCGCTGAAATTTTGTACTTTGAGTTCTTATTGGGTAGCAAATCTCCCTACCAAAAATTATAAATAAAGGTCAATTTTTTCGGATAGCCCCCATATAAGATTATCCCCAATTTTCGGTATTTTGGGGGTTTTGATCGCATTTTTCGACCGAATTTGCTGAAATTTGGTACTTTGTGTTCTTATTGGGTAGCAAATCTCCCTACCAAACATTATAAATAAAGGTCAATTTTTTCCGAAAGCCCCCATATAATGGCACCCCCAATTTTCGGTATTTTCGGGTTTTTGGGCTCGTTTTATAACTGAATTCGCTGAAATTTTGTACATTGGGTTCTTATTGGGTACCAAATTACTCCACTAAAAATTATAAATATAGGTCCAGTTTTTCTGGTAGTCCCCATATAACGGTACCCCAAAATGTTTGGTATTTTGGGGGTTCTGATCGGATTTTTCGACCAAATTGACTGTAATTTAGTACGTCGAGTTCTTATTAGGTAGCAAATCTCCCCACTATAAATTATAAATATTGGTAAATTTTTTCTGGTAGCCCCCAGGTTTTGAAGTTCTTGAACCAAATTCTTTTTTCTGGTACAGGGTATTATGTTTTTGTGCATATGTTTGTAACATGCAAAAATAATCGAGATAGACCCATGGTTCCTTTTGAGAATATGCATAGAATCACTTTTTGAGTCGATTTAAGCACGAAATTTGGCACAGCGTAGCAAATTAGGTCTAGAATGATGTGTGTAAAGTTTCCTGAAAATCGGTTCAGATTTATATATAGCTCCCACATATACTTTCGTCAGATTTAATGTAAATGGTGCACCAAGTCCCTATATATCTTTCGATTTGCACGAAATTTGGCACAGCGTAACAAATTAGGTCTAGAATGATGTGTGTTAAGTTTCCTGAAATCGGTTCAGATTTAGATATAGCTTCTATATCTGACCAAATGAACAATTTAGTATCGGTTGCAGAATGACGTGTTTATGGTTCCAATTTCATTTTACTGGTCCTTTAAAAATGCGACTTCTGTTAGGATTCATCTGTTGAATATATTTGATAAAAATATTTTTCAAAGGTCCACCATTTTGTTAATTTTAGAGCGAAGTCAATAATCCTACTTCATACGAGAGCCAGACATGTACTCTTTCTAACACCGTTGGAATTTTCGGATTCCGATGTTGCAGTGAGGAGTTATCATGCCCGCCATCAAAAATAAGGACTTTTCTTTAATTACAAAAAACAACAACAAAACAATAACAAACATTTTTGTAAATTATTTTTCTGCTCTTTTAAATCTTCAATTATATATGTGCAAAGATACAAACCTTAACAAGCATTTGTATTCATTTACCAGCCCATTGAAAATCTTGAAAAATTAAAATCGAGAATGGGGGGGGTCCCTTAAATGGCTACAAAAGGGAAACAATTCAGTGTGGAAATCAGGCAATTAAAAGTTAAATTGAATTATGAAGGTAAAACAGTAAGAGAAATTGCAGAATTGGTAAGAATGAGTAAATCTACTGTCCACGACATTATAAAGAGGTTCCGTGATGAGTTCAGATTGACCAATAAAAGCAGAGAAGGTCAAGGGAAGATATTAAATGAGCGAGAAGAGCGTTCGATATTAAAAGAAATAAAACAATATCCATTTAAAATCGCAAAAGAACTTAAAATAAATTTAAAAACTCGCACTGGAAAAGATGTGTGCCAAAATACTGTTCGCAATACATTACATAAATATGATTATTATGGGAGAGTTGCAAGAAAAAAGCTATTTTAAGCCTTAAAAATAAAAACAAAAATATGCCAAGGAGTATTTACTAAAACCAGAAGATTTTTGGAAGCAGGTAATTTGATGATAGATCATCTAAAAATACATTTCTATTGATAGTTTTCATTATATTAAGGTTCTGTTTACTGAAATTTAATTTGCACGGATCAGATGGAAAGATGTATGTGTGGCGTAAGCCAAATGCTGAATTTAATCATAAGAATACAAAAGCCACTGTTAAGCTCGGAGGAGGTTCTGTTATGGTTTGGGGTTGCATGTCGAGTGCGGGAGTAGGCAATTTGCATTTTATTGATGGTAAAATAGACAAATTTGTCTACCTCAACATTTTAAAACAAAATGCAGACAAATTGGATTTCGCGAACAACTTTGATTTTTTTTAAACAATCAATTTTTTTTGCGTTGAACACAAAAAAGAGAGTTAATTTTGTTTTTCTGACGAAATTTGCTGTTATCACTAGGAAAGTTGTTGTTTTTATTTTTTTTTGTATTGTTCAGAAATATAAGTAAGTAATTTGTAAATAAAAGTGAAAAACTACACATTTAGACTTGTCCGATTATTCGATGGAGGCACTGTAGATCACATATTTTAGTTCATACAATTTCATGTTAATTGTCCTTTAAAAATACAATGTCTGTTAGGATGCATCTCTTGAATATGCCCAAAGTGGTGAAGGGTATCATAAAGTCGGTCCCGTCCGATTTCACTACTTTCCTTACTGGTTAATATTGGTCCACAACCACTTATCAACAAGATTTAAACTATACAAATACAGTCAATAACACCATGGAAACGTGTATTTACACAGGCATAGCAAACTTTCAAGTGGAAAATTGATTTACATATTCCAGTCTTGTCCCATCTATAGCACAAAACTATCCGACATTCAATATACATGTGATGCGTTACGATGCTGCTGATTGAGTTTGGCAATTGCTTTGAATTTGTAGGTCCTTATCGTCTTTTTATACCCTCCCCCATATTATGGAGGTTATATTAATTTTGTCATTCCGTTTGTAACTCATCGAAATATTCATTTCCGACCCTATAAAGTATATATATTCTTGATCAGGGTAAAATTCTAAGACGATCTAGCCATGTCCGGAAGGAATTGAGAAAGGGTGCTGAAATTTTGCATAGGGTTGTCTTTTGTCTGCAGGTAGGTCAAGTTCGAACATGGGATATATCGGTCCACGTTTAGGCATAGCTCCCATATAATGATACCCGCCAAATTTCAGTATTTTGGGGTTCTTGAGCGCGTTTTTCAGCCAAATTCGCTGAAATTTGGTAAAATGGGATCTTTTTGGATACCAAATTTCTCAACTAAAAATTATATCTTTAGGTCCACTTTTTCTGGTAGCCCCCATATAACGGTACCTGCCAATTTTCAGTTTTGGAGGGGTTTTTTATCGCATTTTTTCACCGAATTGGCAGTAATTTAGTACTTTGAGTTCTTATTGGGTATCAAATCTCTCCACAAAAAATTATAAGTATAGGTCCATTTTTTCGGGTAGCCCTCATATAAGGGTACCCCCAATTTTCGGTATTTTGGGGTTTTTGAGCGCGTTTTTCAACCGAATTCGCTGAAATTTGGTACTTTGAGTTCTTATTGCGCAGCAAATCTCTCCACAAAAAGTTATGAGTATAGGTCCAATTTTTTGGATAGCCCCCATATAAGGGTACCTCCAATTTTTGGTATTTTGGGGTTCGAGATCGCGTTTTTCAATCGAATTTGCTGCAATTTGGTATTTTGTAGTCGTATATGGTAACAAACCTCCCTACCAAAAATTATTAATATTTGCCCCTTTTTTTGGGGTAGTCCCCATATAACCTCCTTTTTGTACCCTTCACCACACTGTGGTACAGGGTATTATGTCTTTGTGCATATGTTTGTAACAGGCAAAAATAAACGAGATAGACACATGGTTCATTTTGAGAATATGCATAGAATCACTTTCTAAGTCAATTTATGCATGTCCGTCCGTCCGTTCGTCTGTTCGTCTGTAGATGTTAATTTGTAAACAAAGTACAGGTCGCATTTATGATCCGATTTATATGAAATTTGGCACAAGGCACTTAGTTGGCCCAAGGACGAACCCTGTTGAAATTGGGAAAAATCGATTCAGATTTAGATATAGCTCCCATATATATTTTCGTCCGATTTAAGGTAAATGGGGCACCAAAGTCCCTCTATATCTTTCGATTTACACGAAACTTGGCACAGATTACTAAATCAGGTGCAGAATGATGTGTGCCAAGTTTCGAGAAAATAGGTTCAGATTTAGATATAGCTCACATATATAGTTTTGTCCGATTTAAGGTAAATGGTGCGCCAAATTCCCTATATCTCATTCGATTTGCACGATATTTGGCATAGAGTACTGAATTAGGTGCAGAATGATGTGTGCCAAATTTCGAGAAAATCGGTCCAGATATAGATATAGTTTCGTCCGATTTAAGGTAAATGGTGCACCAAAATCCCTATATATCATTCAATTTGCACCAAAATCCCTATTTATTACTCGATTTGCAATATTGCACAGCGTACTGAATTAAGTCTAGAACGATATGTGTTAAATTTCGTGAAAATCGGTTTAGATTTAGATATACCTCCAATATATATTTTCGTCTGATTTAATGTAAATGGTGTACCAAAGTCCCTATATATCTTTCGATTTTCATGAAATTTGGCATAGCGTAATGAATTAGGTCTGGAATGATGTGTGTTAAGTTTCGTGAAAATATTTTCGTCCGATTTAATGTAAAATGTGTCGTCGGATTTTACACAAAATTTACACAAATTTTGCACAACGTACTGGAGTTAGAATAACCTAGAAGTTGGATATAAATGCTTCACCAATGTGGGTCCAATCGGCACAAAATTTTGCACTACGTACTGAAGTTACTATAACATAATGTGTGGCAAGTTTAGTTGAAATCGGTTAAGACTTAAATGGATTTACATAATTTTGTCCCTGGTCCTTTAAAACTTTGACGTCTGTTAGGATTCAATCGTTGGATATACCCAACGTGGTGAAGGGTATCGTATAATCGGCCCCGTCCGACTTTACTACTTTCCTTACTGGTTTTCAAATAATTTTATTTTAAACAATATTTTTATCACAGTTCATTGTTTAATTATGTGAACACCACTATATATCCGCATTTTATTGCGCGTTTTTGAACATGGCTGGGCTCATTAGATATGGCACGTAAACAACGCAGGGTATTCATAATTCCAATAAACCATTATTTTCACACTTCAAGGCAAAGAACGCGTAAACTGAATATATGATATATTTATAAACAAAATGTATACTTTTTTCATATTTCAAAACAAACCATATAAATTCATGCGCATATTTATTGTTGTTCTTTAAAAACCAAATTCTTCATTTCAATGGCACTTTTGTTCTTCTTGTTGCTTGGTGTTGCAGTCTGAACTCACTGAGAGTTATGTGCGATGAGTTATGAATTAGAGCAAAGGTGTTGTCATTGGTAACCATGTGACGTAAATAAACCACTAGCTGACGGTTGAAATTTCATAGTTCCCAGTGACGCTTCCGATGATTTATATTTGTTTTATCCGAAAATGAAACAATATATGTATATATTGTATGTGTATATTTTATCGATTATAATATAAAAGAAAACCAGTAAGGAAAATCAAAAGTCGGACGGGCCGACTACATGATACCCTTCACTACTTTGGGTACATACAAAAATGCTAATATATATATATATATATATATATCATGTAGATAGAACAGACTATCATATTTAGAGGACCTTTGAAATGGGATAAAACTATATATGAGAACTATATCTAAATCTGAACTGATTTCAACAAAACTTCACAGACATCAAAGCGGACGTAATTCAGTACTCTGTGCAACATGTTGTCTTAATGGGAAAAATATTGCGAGTCTGGTGCATCGGACGAAACTATATATGGGTGCTATATTTAAATCTGACCCGATTTTCTTCAATTTCAATAGGGTTTGTCCTTGGACTAAATTAGTGACCTGTGTCAAATTGCATCCAAATCGGATCATAAATGCGACCTGTACTTGGCTCACAGAAATACATGCACGGACTGAAGGGCGTACAGACGGACATTGATAAATCAACAAAGAAAGTGATTCTATGCATATTCCCAAAAGGAACCATGGGTCTATCACGATTCATTTTGTCTGTTACAAACATATGCACAAAGACGTAACACCGTGTACCACAGAGTTGTGAAATGTATAATGAGGGAAATCATTTTCAATAGAAGAAGTAGTTATGTGAGAGTGTTTTTGAATGTAAACCCAAATGAGTGGTGTAATTGTTTTTAATTTCAAAACAATACCAAAGCATTGATAAACCAGTGAGCGGAGCAGTATAGTCGGACGGGACCGACCATATGAAACCCTACACAACTTCCACCAAACTATAATTTCTGCGGTTCTATACTCTAAGCCTGTGCAAAATTGACCGATTATAAGTCAACAGCTCCACGTTCTTACCCTGATATATTTTACAAATCTTGTTCTCCCGAGGTGAATATTTAACGCATATAACTTTGGTTGATTTGACCCTCGGAATATAGACCGATCATCACCTAAACAGCCGTTCTAAATAATTGTTCAGATCCCCTTCACCGTGCAAAATAGGTGATAGAAATTTTGAAAAAAATAAATATTTCGGTTTATTGAACCTTAAGCATCATATCAACATCACCGAGAATTATAGGCATCGTCATTGACCATAACTTTATGTAAAATTTCAAAGTGATCAGCGCGACATTTCCGCCCTCTAGTGGGGTAATAGTAGTACTAAACAATATCATAGCACATAGACACCTTCAAATATTTACGTATAACTCTCACATCCGAATACGTACAACCATACTATTGGTATCAATTTAAAGGTCAACCGCTCCTCTTGGATATACTATCAACTTCGCGGGTCTAAGCCCTTCAGGAGTAATTATATTCGCCATGGAATACAAAATTTGTCATTTTCCCCACAGAAGTCAAATTGTGGGGAAAATGACAAATATTGTATGATCTTTATGAAAACAGTCATGTTCATTCTTTGGCCCGATACCCTATACCATGTAAAATTTCGCGATGTTTGGGCCATAATTGCGTCCTCTGGAGCGACCAGAAAATCAGACAAAAATTAAGTATTTGGTCAATTTCATCCCCTAAATATTAACCGATCTTTTCCAAAAACAATAGGGGTCTTCATTGACCAGAACCCATTCTACATGCAAAATTTCGTGAAGATTGGTCCATAACTGTGGCCTATATCGTGTTTACAAATTATAATGGACAGACGGACGGACACACATGTCTAGATCGACTCAGCTAGTCGAGATATGACGATCGGTATATTTAAAGGTTGGTCTAGGACCAATATTTGGCGGCGTTACAAACTTTTGTGGCTGCACAAAGCTATAATACCCTGACAACATAGTTGTGTAGGGTATAATGAGTTTTAATAGTTTGGTCTTCGATACGCTTTTTTCAAATTTCGTGACTAAAATTATAATTTCTTACCTCAATACATTATTATTACATCGGATTCAAATATCATCCGAGTATCTTCGCTTACTTTCACATTGCAACCAGTCGAATTGGTTTACAATCAAATTGCCAATTCAGTTGAAACGTACTTATGCGGAAGAATTTAATCTTCCGTATGTTGAGGGTTTTTGTTGAACTTTTTGTAGAATATGTATTGAAAATAAACAGCTTAAATGAAACCATTCATTTGTTCTGACAGATATATCAGAGACAAACATTTAATTGGATTCATCGAGTGCGACTGTTGCCGTATAATCCTTATGGTCGCCTTCAGGATAGTCGTCGTCAATACTCCATTTATTTTACGTTTGAAATGAAACATAAAAAATCTGGAATGATACGACGCCAGACAAAAATACAAAATAATTGCAATTGTGTTCATAAAGACTGTAGGATGGGATGTAATGAAAACTACATAAATTTCACGATTAAGTAATCTAGTGGCATATCAGCACAGTAAACCAGTAAGGAAAGGTCGAACGAAATCGACTACGTGATATCCTGCATTACTTGGGTATATGCAAGAGATGATGGCATTTTTAATGTTTATACCCTTCACTACACTGTGATACAGTGTAGTGAAGGGTATAAACATACTCTTTGAGTATATTTTTGTAACAGGCAAAAGGAAACGGGAGAATATGCGTACAATCCCTTTCTGAGTCGATTTATGCATGTGAGCAAAGTACATCCGCATATATGATCCGAATTGGATGAAATTTTGGCACCGTATTGAAATTGGAAAAAACACGGTTCAAATCTCGATATAGATCCCATATATATTTTCTTCCGATTTTATGTAAATGGTGCACCAAACGCTCGAGATTTGTCCGATTGAGATAAAATTTAGCACAGAGTAAAACATGACGTACAGATTGCCCTATATGAAGTTTTATCGTTGTCGTATCAGATTTAGATATAGCTCCCATATAAATTTTTGTCCGATTTTATGTACATGGTGCACCAAGCTCCTGAAATTTTCCCCACAGAGGGAACAATTTAGAAAGCGCATTAAATTAGGTATAGATAGACTCATGTAACGTGTTTTTGAAATCGGTTCATATTAAGAAATAGCTCCTATATATTTATACCTTTCACCACACTGTGGTACAGGGTATTATGTATTTGTGCATATGTTTGTAAGAAGCAAAAGAAATCGAGAAAGACCCATGGTTCCTTTTGAGAATATGCATAGAATCACTTTCTGAATCGATTTATATATGTCCGTCCGTCCGTCTGTTGGTGTTAAATTGTAAACAATGTAGAGGTCGCATTAATGATTCAAATGCGATGAAATTTGGCACAGCTTATTTGTTTGACCCAAGGGCGAACCCTATTGAAATTGGGAAAAATCGGTTCAGATTTAGATATAGCTCCCATACATATTTTCGTACGATTTAATGTAAATGGTGCACTAAAACTCCTTTATTTCATTCGATTTGCTCGAAATTCTGTAAAGCGTACTGAATTGAGTTTGGAATGATGTGTGCTGAGTTTCGTGAAAATCGTTTCAGATTTAGATATAGCTCTCATATATATTTTCGTCCGATTTAAGGTAATTGGTGTACCAAAATCTCTGTATATCTGTCGATTTGAACGAAATTTTGCACAGCGTACTCCTAAATTGAAGGTAAACTATGCCTAAACGTGGACCAATATAGCCCCTCTTAGAGCAAAATGTTGGCGATGTATCTCAATTCGTGTAGAGGCTAGAGGGATTACAATAGACAGACTGAAATATTTGAGAATAGACCAATGTTAAAATATCGATTTCTGGTCTTGGAGGACCGCACCTAAAATCGCATGAGCAACATTTTTGTACAATGTTGCGAGAATGAAAAACCTCATCTTCTGATAATTGGAGTTTAACCTAAGATGTAAGTGTTAATATAATAACGTGAAATGCACAAAAAAAAGAGAGAGAGAGAGAAAGAGGAATTGTCTTAAGGTTCTTTACATTTTTAGTTAATATTAAAGTTAAAATTGAAGAAATTTGTGGTAACAAATTAAATCTGACATCATACCAAAAACTTGTAAACTATTGTAGTTTATTGCGTATACCTTTAATCTTATGGCTATTGATATATACACATTCAGACCACCTAAATCAGTTTTAAAAATTTTGAGTCGATTTACAAATGTCCGTCCGGAATATAGGTGAGCACTTTTTGAAAATTTGTAAATCCAATATAAAGCCTTTGGATTGTCCGATTCGATTCAGACATTTGCAAAACATGTATTCTGTCTGAAGATAGTGTTAATCGATTCAGTCCATCTGGTAAATTTCTTACAAAGGTTCGAAAATTTTTAAAAATTTGTAATTTATATCCAATTCAATCTCGTTATATGTTTACCAAACATAGTTCACCTCAGAGGATGGGCTTAAACCCCATAAAATATAAAAACAAATTTAACTCCAATATCAAACGTATCGAATAAAATTTTGCTCAGATCAATTTCATTCATTCTACACTCATACGTAAAATTTCGTTTAGGTCGACGAAACATAGGGCCTTTGGTGCACCATTTACATTAAATTGGACAGAAAAATATATAAAGAGATATATGTGAATCGATTATAACTAAATTTATCGCACGTCTATCTGCACTCAATTCGGAAGAATGTGGAAAATGTTCTCTCAATCCGACACATATTTTGGCTTGAGTTAACTATTGTCGGGCGAACCTATCTATGGAAGCTACATCTAAAGCTGAAATGTATTTCTCCAATAAATGACCTGTTAAAATTTCATGTCATAAGAAGTTATTTCATCTCCCTATTGTATATGTAAATATCTTCCTACCAAGAATGAAATCAAAACAATTTGTTTAAATCACTTTTAACCAGCCGAAACATTCTTACGCCTTCATACGTTGTTTGCATTCAGTAATCTATTTTATTCCATTATATCATTTAACACCTACATATATATCTACCTTGCGAAATGTAGTTAATGTAGGTTGTCAAATAAAAATGTCTATGTTAACATGACAGCAACAAACCACAACATCATTCCCCTCCTCACAAAATTTGTCACATAAACATGCCATTTTAAATAACATCATACGAAATTGTTCTTTTTTGGTGGGCAAACAAAAAGCCGTTTCCCCAACAAAACGTGCGTGGGTTCTGAAACCGCAGTATTTTTAAACAAATTCTATTTGATATTCCAATGAGAAAACCTCACGGATAATTGTCGTACATGTTTGTCAACTTTGTGTCGGCTGTTTTTAAGTCGGCGTACATTTAACTAAAGGCACAATTTTTAATTGAATTCGTGAAAATTTACCTATAGGGAAATTTGCTAAATGATTCGAAGCTTTTCATTGACAAATTGTTTTGTAAATAAGACATTAACCCAAGGAAATTGGTAAATTCGATTCTATTGTCATCAACATCATCATCTGGTTCAACAACTGCGTTGATGTAATTGTGTGGTTAAGTAACTTCCGGCATTGTTTAGCATACCTAATGACAGAGGAGAATAGTTAACACCTCGTAGAAAGTAAAATTAAATAAAGGACACGACAAATTTAGGTTTGCTACATACATTTTCGAAAACGAAAATGTAGAAATAACAAAAAAACAAAATTATTTTTTTTTTTTGCAACATTCGTATATTGCATGTAAATGAAGAGATTTTTAAAAAGTTAGTGGTGCCCCATTCGTTCGTCCTTGGACCAAATACATGAACTGTGCCAAATGTTATCCAATTCTAAACAATCCCCTTAATCCCCTTAAATAGTTTACGAATTTTTATAGATTTTATAACGCTTTTTCTTCTCGTGTAAAATTTGTAGAAGTGTTGTTACGTCCGTTTGCATTTATGATGACGATATGATCTATATCTAAATTTGATCCGATTTTTCCCAATTTCAATAAGGTTCGTCTTTGGGCCAAATTATTGACATATGCCAAATTTCATTCAAATCGGATAATAAATTCGACCTGTACTTTGTTCACAAAAATACATGAACGGAAAGACGGCCATGCATAAATCGACTCAGGAAGTGATTCTATGCATATTCTCAAAAGGAACCATAGGTCTATCTCGATTCCTTTTGCTTGTTACAAACATATGCCCAAAGACATAATACCCTTTACCACAGTGTGATGAAGGGTATACAAATCGACATGAAGTGGATGCATAATTAGAAAATTGTGTAAATATTTACAATACTGCAATTTTTTTAAATATTTTTACAAAACAAATTTAAGTAAATTAAACACCAATAAATCATTTACAGATAACAAATTAAACCAGTAAGGAAAGTAGTAAAGTCGGACGGGGCCGACTATATGATACCCTTCACCACTATGGGTATATTAAACAGGACTATTAACATGGAATTGGATGAAATAATATATGTGATATTTATCTAAATGTGAATCTACCTAGATATATCCATAAATTATGTAAATCGACTTCAAACAAATATAAATAGGTCATACGTTGGGCGTTGTACGTTGTGCAAAATTTGATGTGAATCTGACTAACATGAGGAGTTTGATGCGAAAATATATATGGAAGCTCCATCCAAATATTAAGCGATTTCAAGCAAACTTGTCACAGGTTAGGTTATACTATTTTCAGAACGTTTTGTTCCTATTGGTTCCTTGGTGCGTCAATTACTTAAAATATGTGAGCTATATATGAGCGAGCTATATAGAAATCTGGACCGATTTTCTCGAAACTTGGCAGACATCACTCTAGGCTCACTTAAGTACGTTATGTCAAATTTCGTGCAAATCGAAAGATATATAGGGACTTTGGGGCACCATTTACATGAAATCGGACGAAACTATATATGGGAGCTATATCTAAATCTGGACCGATTTTCTCGAAACATGGCAGACATCATTCTAGGCTCAATTCAGTACGTTATGCCAAATTTCGTGCAAATCGAAAGATATATAGGGACTTTGGGTCTCCATTTACATGAAATCGGACGAAACTATATATAGGAGCTATATCTAAATCTGGACGGATTTTCTCGAAACTTGGCAGACATCACTCTAGGCTTAATTCAGTACGTTATACCAAATTTCGTGCAATTCAAAAGATATATAGGGAATTTGGAGCACCATTTACATGAAACCGGACGAAACTATATATGGGAGCTATATCTAAATCTGGACCGATTTTCACGAAACTTGGCAGACATCATTCTAGACCTAAATGATTAGGCTGTGCCAAATGTTGTGCAAATCGAAAGATATATAGGGACCGTTTGCATTAAATCGGTTAAATATATATATGTGAGCTATATCTAAATCTGAACCGATTTTTCCCAACTTCAATAGGATTCGTCCTTGGGCCGAATAAGTGACCTATGCCAAATTTAATCCAATTCGGATCATAAATGCGACCTGTACTTTGTTTACGATTTAACATGGACAGACAGACAGACGCATGGACAGACGGACATGGATAAATCGACTTAGAAAGTGATTCTATGCATATTCTCAAAAGGAACGATGTGTCTATCTCGTTTCCTTTTGCCTGTTACAAACATATGCACAAAGACATAATACCCTGTACCACAGAGTGGTGAAGGGTATAAAAATCTGTAAAATATGTCATTATTTTGCAAAATATTGCCATGTACATAAAATATACATAGAACACATATAGGAAGTGATGCAAATGTGGTATAGGTTGGTAATGTGGTATAGTCACTTTTTTGTAAACTGAAAATTTTTGAATAACTGAAACATGTTTTATAGTTTGCTGTTCTCAGAAAAATAAGATAGCAATGATCTGTTTTATTTATTTAACTCACGTTGAGAATCAGTAGCAAAAATTAAATTTTTCATGAAATTGACTTTTTTTCGGTTGAAGTTTAAAAATAATTTTTTGTTTTACAGATTTTTAATCTTTATTATGAAGGCATTAAAATAATCAGTAAGTACAAAATTCAAATAATATGCGCGATTGCACCACATATTTACCAATTTAGGAAAAAAACTAGACAATTATTCAGTGAACACAAGTGCAGGTAATGTGGTATACCTTGAGTCTGTATGGAAAAAGCCAACACAAGACAAAATTTCATTACTATTTGAAACATTTGTCCTCTACGAGAGCCTACCATGCATCATAAGGATGAAAAACAAAGGTTATGGGATTTTAACTACTTCTCCGTACAAAAATTAAATATTGCCATATGTAGACATTATTATATAATAAAAATTAAAGTTCCACTCAACGTATCCGTTAAAAATCTTAACAGACATAAATCTCGAAGTAATAACATATCAATTGGAAGTGAAAATTATACTATACCACATTAACATCATGTGGTATACCACATTACCTACACTTTTTTTAAAATCAACTTCAATTTAATCGGATAAAAAATAAAAATTTGGCAATCTAAAAACAAATGGGTATACCACATTAGCATCACCTCCTATATGTATGTATATTGAAATTAAATATGTGTAAACATGAAAAAAAGATTAACATTATAATTTTCAATTTTTGACAGTTTTTGAAAACATTTTATTTAAAACCAGTAAGCATCTTAGGGTACCATTGAAATGAAATCGAACGCAATTAACTGTGCGAAGTATAAATATATTTGTACTGAATTAAAACAACCCAATCACATACCATTTTTTTTTTTTTTGTATGAAATCGAGCAAAATATGTATGGTGCTATATAAATTAAAGTATTTTTGCAACCGTATGCGGTATCCTAAATGTATCCATTACACTTTATTCTAGGTTCCATTTGGTACGACTAGGTTCCTAAACAAACTTTAGTTATTATGGTACAACACTAGGTGAAATCGGCTGTAAATATATATGGAACCTATATCTAAACCTGAAACGACTTCAATCCAATATACTATGTAAATTGAAAATACATAGGCTCCTCTATTTCCTCAAGTTACACCAATATACAAGTGGCAGCTATACCTACATCTTAACCGATGTCAAGAACAAAATATGGTGCAAATAGAGCATTTACATAAAGTGGAACTAAAGTATATATGTGAGCTATATTAAAATCTGAACGTATTTCAACAAAACTTCACAGATTTCAACCTGTAGTGACTTCAATACGCGATGCACAATTTTGTCTCAATCGGACAATCATTGGCAGCATGGTGCTCCATTTACGCCAAATCGGACGAAACTATATATGTAAGCTATATCTAAATCTGAACTGATTCCGTCAAAACTCGCAGTACTGGCAGTATGGTGTACTATTGACATAAAATCGGACAAAACTGTATATGGGAGCTATATCTAAATCTGAACCGATATTCTCCAATATTAAAAGGATTCGTCTTTGGGTCAAATAAGTGATCTGTGCCTAATTTCTTCCAAATCGGATCATAAATGCGACCTGTACTTTGATCACAACAATACATGTACGGACGGACAGACATGCATAAATCGACTCAGAAAGTGATTCTATGCATATTCTCACGAGGAACCATGGGTCTATCTCGATTAGTATTGCCTGTTACAAACCAGGGATTAAATGCGATTAGGTCGTGGATCTTTCGCTTTCCACTTACTGATCCACGGATCCATTTTCAGATATTTTTCATAAAATTAAGAAAATCTTTACATAAAAATATTTTAATTTTTGGTAATGGTTTAACTAACTTTTTTTAATTTTTTTATGCACTTCTATAAAAATACTCGGATTTCCAACTCATTACATTTGACCTCTACTTTTGCGTACCAAACCTTCTTGGCACCGAAACTTCAACTTCTTAGAAATAAATCAAAATTATATCTTACCATTTTCCCTTATTTCTTCTATAGATTAGCATCGTGTTTCGCTTCTCAAAATATTCTATATATTGTAGCAGACCCTTTTGAATTTCCTAAAGAATGTGTAAATGTCCTAAATTGTAGATAATATACTTCGAATTTTTCGAATCTTTGAAACTGCATTTAAACCTAATTTTGAAAATGTGAAAAGAACAATGAATATATACCTCAGAAATGAATTTTGATTTAAAAATGTTCTGCACTCCATTATAATTGCTTGACATGTTAGACACGCCTCAATATTCTTGAATTTAAAATTTTATTTTATTTAAACCCAAACTGATTACTGTATTTATTATGACGGCCGAAAATTCTTTTTCTGTTTATCCTTCTAATTCCACGTAGCAAAGGAAACATTCCTTTACTTCTTTCAATAGCTTGTCAAAAAGCGGATGAGACTATATAGGTATAATTTCATCCCCTAGAACCGATAAGAATACAGCAGTTTTCACTTCTTTAA
>NW_026879184.1:0-25487 GCF_032173495.1 Musca vetustissima
ATGGTAGTATCTGAAAAAATCTTTAAAAATCCACGCCTATGGTAGTATCTGAAAAAATCTTTAAAAATCCACGCCTATGGTAGTATCTGAAAAAATCTTTAAAAATCCACGCCTATGGTAGTATCTGAAAAAATCTTTAAAAATCCACGCCTATGGTAGTATCTGAAAAAATCTTTAAAAATCCACGCCTATGGTAGTATCTGAAAAAATCTTTAAAAATCCACGCCTATGGTAGTATCTGAAAAAATCTTTAAAAATCCACGCCTATGGTAGTATCTGAAAAAAAGCTTTAAAAATCCACGCCTATAGTAGTATCTAAAAAATCTTTAGAAATCTACGGCTATGGTAGTATTTGTGTTTTTTATATATGTGTTTTTTAGATATATTCCCATAACAAATTTCAAAATATTATAAATTATGCTGAAATACAGCACTTAACTTCGAATAAGCTAACATAAAGTTCAGTCTAATGAGCATTCTTCGAATAATAATAATTACAAGGTGCAAAGTAGCAGATTAGTTAGCGTACTATTTTCAAACCTATAATAATGAAAACGGTATTTTGTTACACTTCAAGGACAGTGCTTACCGTAACTAATAAAATATTTAATTACATAGTATAATTGCCATACAATTATAATACGATTAAAGATCATCTTGAATGGCAAATTTAATTATCTATAAAAATATATGAAATATACACATACGCTCTTAATATCATTGGCGTAGATAAATAACTGGGAAACCACCACATCCCCGCACAGGCATGTTCAACAATTTTTGTCCAGAAAACATAAGAAAATTTTGTGATTTTGTACGTGACACTATTTAATTATATTGTTAACCATTCCTAAATCAATTGCTAAAAATAAAGGCATAGCCATAAAATTTAAATCACAGCTAAAAAATAAACTACGCCAATGCCCAAGCTAATTTTTGTATTCATTGCATCAACGCTTTCTATTACAACATTATGTATCGTTTGAAATGCTTGTGTGGCTGATTGGCTGGCTGACTATAAGTAGCTAATTTGAAAATATGTTTCCAGGCATATTAAACTTCATTATGGTCGATTTAATGTCGAATCAATATAGAACAAAAATATATAGTAATAGCCATAAGCATTATTATAATGGAAGCAGCATCACAAAACAACAACAAAACTATGCCAGTATCAAAGTCAATATCTGTCATAAAATATAACGCAATAATGATTATGTGGCGGTCGATTAACAATAATTGAATTTTGCACAGTATTCGTTTTTAACGAGATGGAAAAAGCAAAAAAAAAACATAGTTGATGCATTGAAAATGAAATCAGTAATCTATATTAAAATTGTTAATGTTCATGATGGCGTATGCGTTATAACAACACTCCGTGTATATTTATCATACGCCCCAAAGGTATAGATTACAGCTTATTGCCAATTGTTTCTGCATTGCCATGTTTGTTCAAAACGTTGCGAATATTTTATATGTTATGGAAGTGATTATGTATTCAGCAGTTGATCTCTTCATTAAATTCTCACATAATATAACCCATTATTTTAAATCTTATTTTGTCGTTTCCATTCGGGGGTTTGGGTAGCTTGGACACGCTATAACGTTATATTTTGCGTTATAACCTTATATTTTAGGTTCTCATTGAGTAAAAAATTCCAATAAAAAAAATATCAATATTGGGGTAGCCATATCAAGTTTCGGGTAGCCATATACTGGTATTAATAGCAATTATTTGGACATACTTTTCAACCGATATCGCCCTAATTTGATTTATCAAATGATTATGGGATGTCCTACCAAATGTCAGTTAATGGGTTGGTACCATCCCATTTTCGGTATTTTGAAGACTTTAGCCGCATTTTCCCATTTGGTATAAAATGTTTCTGGATACCTGACCTTTATAGAAATTGTGGTGTATATATAGATCCAAGTTTTGACATAACCCCACATAGGAGTATCGCTTCGTTTACGTATTTTCTAATAGAAGTGGTTTTATTTTGAAATATCGGATTCCTGGTGAATTAAAAAATAAATTTGAAAACAAGTTCATTTACGCTTGTTTAAAAGCGTCCCACTTTGAAATTCGCTTTAGTAACATTTATTTGTTGGATACAAATCTCGACCTATAGATTGTTAATTCTTTTTTTTTTTTTTTGAATTTTTTGCCCTTACCCCCAAAAACTTGTTGCACAGTGTAAGCAGGAAAAGACAAAGTCGAAGAGTCCAGTTTAGGCATAACCCCACGAATTCCAAACCTACCACTGGCCTCGTTTTGGATAATAAGCTTTTGATATTTTTGGTCATTTTTCCATTTGAATGTATAGAAATTTAGCATTTCTTGTGCGTCAGCTCCTACTTCGTAGAAGACTTATCTACTCAGCTTATTATTTTCACACTTTCGTATATTACCTCTTCATAAGGACTTAGTTTTCGAATATAAATAATTAATTTGTTGAAAACTATCTTATAAACCAGTGAGCGGAGCAGTATAGTCGGACGGGGCCGACCATACGATACCCTACACAACTACCACGGAATTCAAATTTTCTGCGGATGTATATTCCGAGCCTAGGCAATATTTCGTTATATTTGCACCCTCTTGCCCGATTAGAGGTAAGCAGCACCTCTTCCTCACACTGACATATTTTCCGAATATTACGAGTATTCAGTACAGCTATTGTCCAGATTCCCTTCACCGTGGGTTGTGATGTGATGTTTGGCTTTCATTTGTGGTCTATAGATCGACTCGAAAATAACACAAAACATTAAGTTTTCAGTCCACTTCTTTCCAAAATTATTATCTGATCATCACCGAAAATTATAGGCGTTGTCCTTGACCATCACTGGAACCTCATTGAACATTTCAAAGCGATCAGCGCTATAGTTCCGCTCTCTAGAGTGATAATGGCTTACCAAATAATATACGAATACGGAGATACCTGTAAATATTTAGGTGTAACTCCCACATCCGAGCACATACAACAATATAATTGGTATTAATTTAAATGTCAACTACTCCTCTTGGATATAATATAAACATCTCGGGTCTATGTCATTCAGGGGTAAAGGGTACCGAATTCGCTGAAATTTTCTACATTGGGTTCTTGTTAGGTAATTTATGTCTCTACAACAAATTATAAATATAGGTCCACTTTTTCTGGTAGCCCCCATATAACGGTACCTCCTAATTTTCAATATTTTGGGGATTTTTGATCGCATTTTTCCGCCCAATTGGCTGTTATTTAGTATTTTGAGTTCTTAATAGGTCCCGAATCTCTCCACAAAAAATATGAATATAGGTCAATTTTTTCGGATAGCCCCCATATAAGGGCACCCCCAATTTTCGGTATTTTGGGGTTCTTGAGCGCGTTTTTCAACCAAATTTGCTGCAGATTGGTATTTTGTAGTCGTATATGGTACCAAATCTCCCTACCAAAAATTATTAATATTCGCCCCCATTTTGGGGTAGTCCCCATATAATTTATATTAAATTTTATATTCAAATGGTTATCTGATTTGTTCCACGTTTTGAGTTTGGTTCTAAGACTCTGATGTAATCATTTCACCTGCGGAGGATATCGAGATAATAGAGTCGAACGTAAGGTTCGATATTGAACTATAACCCGCATGGAGGTTCCCCTGTATGGATCTTCCAGAAGAAGTGGACCGATATTCGATCATTTCTCCGATTTCGACATTTCCGACGGCCGGGCCCTGTGCGAAGTACATCTTTAACATAAAAAAAATCCTCAACGGAATATACGAAAGCACAATTGCACATAATTGGCTGTTACAGTATCGGAACCATAAACATCAAAATTTCAGCCGCTTGTCTTGCATTTTCGCCTTTTTCAAGGAAAACCTGTAAAATTTACCGAATTTTCTCTTTGTTTACTTCCATTTTTGACACCCTGTAACTCACAACTAAATGCACCAAACAAAAAACAGCAAAATATTTTTTTTACTGAGAAATGTCACAAGCATAAATCTGAAAGTGCTTGATCGATACTTCACAAGAAATTTATCAGTACAGCCATCTGCCGAAAAAATAATGGATTTATTTTTCCTCAACCAAATATTTCTTCCATTATAATACTTCTTTCGGCGTTATATTTCTTCTAAGTTGGAAATATCGGTCCATAATGGGTCAACATTTGGAAAATTTTGTATGAGGTGAATTCCGTTTCCATTTATGCTTGGCACATCATAATATTTTTTTCTAGACTTATATCACGTTCTAAGATGGATCCCAACTGTCCACTTCTTCTTTTCTGTCCACATATTTGAAAATCCAATACCAATTCAATTTATTGTCCGATTTGATCCCAAGTTTGTACATCATAATATTTTTTCCAATTAATTTCAAATGTTCAAAATTTCTAAATCCCATATAAACCAAATGGAGATTTGATTAATGCCGTATATGGAAATGATCGGTCCTATTTATCTAGTTTTTATCCCAGAATGTTTCGAAATTTTAAAAATTTTAAATTTCATATGTAAAGAATTGAAAATCGTGATGTTTTTACGAAACCTACATTGAATCAGAAAATTAAGACTATAGGACAACTTCGCTCGGTACATCCCCAAGAATTCTGTGATATATACAATTGAGAGTATGTAATATTTTTAGTTACCATATGTAATTGCAAGGAAAAAAAATAATTTTATATTTAAATATTCCTCCACTTCGATTTTGTAGACCTCAGCAAAATGCATATGTCTGTCGGCAACATCGCCTTATAATTCCAAATGTGGAATGTGTGTTGTCATTCCGTATGTAACACATCCATATATTCACCGGATACCTCCAAAAAAAAAAATATATATATATATATATATATTCTTGATCAGAATATTAGTGCACTAAAGTCCCTATATATCCTTTGGCATAGCATACTGAATTAAGTCTAGAACGATGTGTGTTAAATTTCTTAAAAATCGGTTCAGATTTAGATATAGCTCCCATATATATTTTCGTCCGATTTTATGTAAATGGTGCACCAAAGTCCCTACATATTCTTGGATTTGTCATAGCGGACTGAATTGTGTTTAGAATGATGTGTGGTAAGTTTAGGATCGGTTCAGATTTCTATATAGATCTCACATATTCATATATATTTGTCTGATTTTACATAAATGGCCATCCAAACTCCTAATACTTGTCCGATGTCTTTATTGCGTTTTGTTGAAATTGGTGCGGATGCAGCCATAGCTTCCATATTGTTAACGCCAAGGTTAACCACGCTGGTCACCCTATTTTCTATTTTCAATTTGTCTTTCATTTGACATTGACATGCAAATGTAAGGATACATAAGCGCAATATACCCAAAGTGCTGAAGGGTATCATATAGTCGGCCCAGTCCGACTTTACTACTTTCGTTACTGGTTTTAAACTTAAATTAAATAGCATAGGTTTAAATAGCATAGTCCCCATATGAATGTCCCGATCGAATTAAAGAATTTTAAAGATCGTCCCGTCGAACCTAGAATTTTTCAATTATTACTTTACTAGCTTATATTTTACATTCAAACGTACTTCCATGAGGTTGAGTTTCGATTGTACATCGACAATACGTCGTTATCCATTAGGATGGTTTCAAAAGTAAACGAAATTAAAACACTCAATCACATCTTCGGGTTAAATAGTGCACCAAATAGTGACTTTTTCCTATAGGTAATGGCTTCTCTTCATTTACTCGAGGATTATCAGAACCTAAAATACGACAATTTTCTTTATCAACATACTCATGACAAATGTGCTTCACCGCTAAAGAAATTTTTGTTTGGAAAATAGTCGTCCACTTATTATTTAAGCACCTATCTACGACGTTGTGCTGGTTTAAATTTTTGCGAGCGTCGTAATTAATTGTTCTTTCCGCAAATCTACTTATAGCAATGAATTTCAAAAATTAATGTGATTAAAATTTTTCTCGTGATCTTTCACGCATTAAACTATTTAGTATTTTCAAAACACTGTGCAACTGCAAATGTAAGCCGCCTCATATCGTAGTTTTTAATAATCATCTTAAAAACTTATAAAGAGTATTGATGTATCCCTCTATATTCTTTACATTTATTGTCCATGTGAATATATATATGTGTGTGTGAATATAAACAAGTATATATTTCCGCCACTAATTGCCTCACATGTACGTGTTATGATGTCAAGTAGAATATATATATGATGCCAATATTTAAGGTAGAAGCAACCGCAGTAACAGAAGCAGTAGCATCAACAGCAATAAGTGGCAACTAACAACGACAACAACACCGGCAATAATATAATAACAACAAACATAGACGACGACATTTCAACAATACAACAAAGATACATCAATTACACCAACAACAACAGCAGCAACAAGAGCTAACAACATTAACTTAATATCAAATATAATTACAAGACATATAAAACGTGTGTGTGTGTGTGTATGAAAGTAGTCATATATGTGTGTGAGACGGAGAGAAAGAGAGAGTTTGAGTGTTATATGAGTAGATGTAAGGGGGAGTAAAAAATGTTATAAACAGCCTCCAAAGTGTTGTGCTGTTGCAGAGAAGGCATGCAAGGCATTTCAGTGCCATAGTAAAAGGTCTATATATTTGTGAGTATGTATATGCATATATACATTATGCGAGCGTGTGTATATGTTGTACCGACAGACAATTGTTGATGCCAAAGTAAAGTGAAGTGTTTGAAGTTTAAGTGTTGGAACTGTGTGTTATTCTAGACACGTTCACATTCGGTTCACACTCCGTGTTGGCATAAGTTTGGTTGTTTGTTTTTGTTTTGTGTGTGTATGTGTGTGCATGTGTGGTGGTTGGTGGTTATATGTTGTTGTTTGGGATCATATTCCAAACACACACACCCATACCCATGTCCACAACATAAACATATGCAAACTCGCACACAAAGTAAACAAACAAGCGGCACGCTTAACGAGTATGGCTCGCTGTTCGTCGGTTCGTTTGCTTCTTCAGTTCGTATTGATATGAAAATGATAACACAATTGAACAATGGCTCATAAAATGTTTAAATGTCTTTAGTGCTCCTCCCCAAGTATAAGCAGCATAATAGTTAGTATATCAGTGTGTGGATGTGAGTCTCATTCTCACATTAGCACCACGACGAATTCAGGTCATGCCGATGCTTAAAAAGTTTTGATTTTTTAGACTTTGTTAGTAAGTTTTGTTGTTTGTTAGCTTGAACTTTGCTCGTTTAAGTTTTTTTGTTTTCATTGAGTACTTTTTCACTTTTTGATGGTTGATTTATGTTAATGACTCTGACTCGGGCTTTTCCGACAGATTATTGGATAAAGAAAATAAATTATTTTAATATATATGTACATACATACATATATGTTGCTTACTAATTGTTATGCTATTATAAAATTGAAAAACATAAATATAGCATAGGTAAACTTAAATAATCATATTCCAAAATGAACATTTAAATATAAATAAACATATAATATTAGGAACGTTTGAAGTCGATGTTTGAAAAAAAGCTCATATTCTATGCACTTTGCTCAGGATCGATCTACGGCGGTGTATGCCAACAATACACTGTGACACCGGTTATTATGTGTCGTTAGAAACAACATGGAACCATGTGTATGTTTGTAACAGGCAAAAAGAAACGAGATAGACCCATTGTTCCTCTTGATAATATGCATGGAATCACTTTCTGAGCCGATCTATGCATGTCCGTCTGTCTGTCAAAGTCCGAATGAGATGAAATTTGTCACATATCATTCTTTTCCCCAAAGACGAACCCTATTGAAATTGGTGAAAATCGGTTCAGATTTAGATATAGCTCCTATATATATTTTTGTCCGATTTTTATTAAATTGTGCATGAAAGAGTAAAAATTTATGCCGATTGGAACAAAATTTTGAACAACATACTAAAGTTACTATAATGTGTCAAGATTTGTTGAAATCGGTTCAGATTTAGATATAGCTCCCATATATATTTTAGACCGATTTTAAGTAAATGGTGCACCAAGCTTCAAAATTAAGACGATAAATAGAAAATTGATCACAACGTACTAAAGTTAGGATAGCCTAACCTTTGCTAAGTTTCATTGAAATCTGTTCAGATTTAGATATAGCTCTCATATATATATTTTCGTCCGATTTTTATCAAATAGTGCACAAAAAAGTCAAATTTATTCCGATTGGCACAACATTTTGAACAACTTACTTAAATTAGGATAGCCCAACATGTGCCAAGCTTTACTGAAATCGGTTCAGATTTATATATAGCTCTCATATATACATTTTCGTCCGATTGTTAGTAAATTGGGGGAGAACCTTTATATGGGAGTTATGTCTAGACGTGGACCGATATAGTCCGCCTTCGAACTTGACCAAAAGACTCTTCGCAAAATGTTGGCGATCTATCTCAATTCGTGTGTGGTGTGGACCACAGGGTCCCTTCTTCAAACTTGATCTTGGCTTGGTAAAGGTAATAGGTTGAACAAAGTTTAGTTCAAATCACACATTCCATAAGCCTAATATTGGATTTATAAATATTGAACATGTTGACCCTCTGTGAGGGAGGTACCAGAGGAGTGGACCAATGGGTCCCATCTTGCTACTTGATCCAGGCTTGGTAATAAAAATAGCCTTATTTTGACAATTTTGTGGAGGAGGTACCAGAAAGAGTGGACCAATGAGCTCAATCTTCAAACTTGATCTAGATTGATAGAAATAATAGGTTGGCAAAGTTTGGTTCAAATCGGACATTCCATTATCCCGATATTGGATTTATAAATATTAACAAAATTGTGGGGGAGGTACCAGAAGGAGGGGACCAATGGGTCCCATCTTTCTACTTGATCTAGGCTTGGTCAAGATAATAGGTTGTACAAAGTTATTATAAAATTAATTTTTAGCGCAATTTTTGCCATTTTGTGGGGGAGGTACCACAAGGAGTGGACCGATATTTCCCATCTACGAACTTGAACTAAGTTTGGAAGAAATAATAAAATGTGCAAACATTGAATGTAATCGACTATCCACTTTGGGAGTTATCGTGCCCACCAGCCAGCCAGACAGACGGACAACGGATGGGCATGTGTAAATCCACTACAAATTTTCTGAAATGGATTTGGTCCAAAGAAACATGGGGTATAAAACCAATATTTCGATGAGGCTCATTTTCAAAGTATCCAAGTGTATATATACCATCATTAACAACAAGGCAGAGGGTATAACTAATATACCCTCCATACTAGGTTGGAGGGTATAACAACAGCAAATTTATTTAAGATGAAAGTAAAAATACCGATAATTTTAAAAAAGTCCTGAAAAAAGGAATGCTAGAAAAGATGCTAGGTACTAGCATTAAAAGTGCTAACTAGGCAGTGTTGTCAAAACTTTGTTGAGGAAAAATGCTAGATTTTGTTGAAAAAAATGCTAGAAAGTGCTAAAAAATTTAAAAAAGTGCCAGAAGAAAGTGCTAAAAATTTCTAGAACAAAATTGTTAATATTTAATAATGAAATATTAATCAGAAACCCCATTTATTCTTAACGGCTATTCGTTATCGATTTATCCATGTCCGTCCGATTGAGGTCGCAATATTGAAGACAAAGCTTTGGAATTTTGCGCATACGTTGGTACTACTCCTATGAGATTTGATATTGGAAATGGAATATATCGGTCCTTTTTGGGTACACCATATCCCAATATTTGTTTTTTACAGCAACCTAAATTGCTGTATATTTGTATATTGTGTTCTACCTGGATATATAGTCTTCTTACTAGAACTTATCAATATTGGTCCACTTTTAAGGGTAGCCCTCATCAATTGCATTGGTTTTAATTTGATTGTTTAAATTTTGTTGAGTAAAAAATCTCCTTATCAAAAATGATTAATATGGGTCCATATTTAGGGGTAGCCCCCAGAGAGCGGTACCCACCCCATTATTCGACATTTTGAGTACGTCGTACTGGCAACCGAATTGGCTAAATTTTTTCTATTTTTTTTTTATTTTGATGGGGGTTGGAATCTTCCTACTAAAATATTAATACTAATAATGTCAAAATTTGGTTAAGGTAAATAACTGTAATTTCACATTGCGTACAAATATGAAGACAATTATCAATTTTCGTAACATTTGCGTACTTTTAAGGGTTTATAAACTCATTCCCAACAGCGACTTTAATATAAAAAATATGTTTGCCGGAATTGTTCTATTTTCGTCCTTATTCTGGCACAATCCCAATATAATGGGGTACGCTCGCCTTTTCGATAATCTAAAGTGGCTATAACTTGGCATTTGGTATTCCTCCTGAATAAAAAACTTTTTTCAGAAAGTTCCAAAATAATTCATGTTCATTATTTTTATATCGCTCTCATGAAATGTACAACTTAATTTGGTTTTTCATTTTCCCAAATAAACAATCTACCAACAGACCATGTCATCGTCACCACATGAAGTACCCGACCATTTTTTAACTCTTTCAGTGTCAAAAACATTTTTGTGTCGGAATAAAAATCTAAAGTTTTGTATGTAAAATCATATAAAGGCATAGAGTTTAGAAAAAAAAGCAATTTTCATTTTAACTCTCGTGCAGTTTCGTCTGTCTTTCAGCAAAAACAAAAACATCAATAGCAAAGGTACAAAAAATAACCAAAAAATCCGAAAGAAAGAGAGTATTTTTAAATGTTGAATATATTCGACAAAAACACTGAAAGGGTTAAGAAATTTGGAATGCACGGCACATGCTGGGTAGCATTGGAAATTCATCGCGTGAAACATAGCGAAAATTCAATGCGTCAATATGAAATCGAAAAACGGGATTTTTTGGACTGAAACCACAATTTTGTAATAAAATTCTTATTCTGGATCAATTTTTTTGGTGCTAAACGAGTTAAAAAAGTGCTAAATCTAGCACTAAAAGTGCTAAATTGGCAACACTGGCCACAATCACGAAAAAACAATGAATTTGGGCGTATGATTTTTCCAGAAACATGCACATACGCATCGAAGTACATAATTTACTAACATGGATAAAATCATGTTACTGATATGTAAAAAGGCACAAACAACAAAATTTGTAATTAATAAATATTTAATATTTAATTTTTTGTATTTAAATAATTTGTCCACGTCAACTTTAAAACCCAACAAAACAATATTAACAATACTGAATAAGATTTCTTGGTATTATCCTCCATGGGGAAATCCCTAAATGCGGTTTAATTTTCTATAGTCAGATTTAATAAAATAGACTGGGGGTACTTAAGGGGCCATTATCAACAATAGCAAAGCAACAATTGTAGCCGTATTCTCAAAAGAATTTTATTGCTGGTTGCGAATCCTACGATTATTGTGTACGTGTGTGTGTGCGAAAGTGCCAGCGGTTTGCGAGTTTTCTTCGCTTTATACTCTACAATTGTTTACCTTTTTATTTACGTGTTTTGAATTTATAAAACAATTTTTTCTTATCTGTTGCCGCATCGCAACAAATTAAATATTTTTCTGTAGAATTTTTTTATTTTATTCTTGCCTCCTTCACCACCAGAGTGTTTTATTCATAACTGTTGAAAATTGAATCATGATTTTCAAAAAAGCCTAAGAAAAAAATGTAAAGTATAAAATTAACAAAACAAAAATGAATTCATATCTTTTTCTGTATCAGAACAAGAAATAATGTTTTGTTGAAAGCAAAAACTTTTTTGGGGGAATTATTTGTGTTAAACTTTGTATTTTCGGTATATGTCAAGGGCTGCCATTGCAGTACGAATTTAAGAGTAACATTTTGGAATATTGTATATGGGTAAGAGTGGCAACACTCTTTTTAAAATTATTGCTTTTGTTGATGATGTATGGGGGGAGGGAGTTGGAAGACACCAGCATTGAAGGTGATGATTTAAATAATAATTTCATGAATTTGATAAATTTGCTGCCTTAACAAATGTTCGGTTAGCCACTGATGATAATGATGGTGACAAAGTTTCGAATGCTACTGACATTTATAGCCTTTGGTATTTCATTTTGCAATTGTCGACAATTTCGGTATGACCGAATTTGAAAAATTGAAATACAACTTGTTTTGTTGCCATTGCAGTAGTAGGAGTGGGAGGAAAGTTTCGCTAATGAATACAACAAATTGCTTTGACAGATACAATTGTCGATTTAAATGAAGCATAACATTTATGACCCGAAGCAATAATATTACGTTTAGTTTTCATACCAGATAACAACAACAAACAAAAACATTTCCAACTAATTACTAAGTTATACACAGAAACGTTTGTAAACGTTGAGACAAAGGCACAGCCTCAAGTTACAGACGAATTCGAATTTTTGTTAATAAGCATGCCGACCAAAACTTCTGAAGAAGATGTATTTATTTGTAACTGTGTGCGGGCATGTTTTACTTCCGTTTTATTTGATTTATTTTGAATTAATTATGATTTCTGTAAATTGACAAATTTATGAGTTCTATGAATATAATTTAATATTTCGAATTTTAATTATTTACAATTAAGTAAATATTTTCAAAAGTAAACTTTTATTATTGCAAATAAAATTTTATTTTGAAAATTAATTTAAAATTACTAAAATACTTGTTAGAGCAACCTCAGAGATATAGCGTAGAAAAAACAGATTGAAGCGTGCATTTTATTTTTGAAGCACTATGTGAGTTATAAGCGTGGATTTTTTACAGAATATTTTTTAGCAACTATGAGCTATAGGCGTGGATTTTTAAAGAATATTCTTGGAACAACTATGAGCTATAGGCGTGGATTTTTTAAAGAATATTTGTCGAGCACCATATGAGCTTAGACGTAGAATTTTTATAGCCTACACAACTATGTTGTCAGGGTATTATAGCTTTGTGCAGCCCCAAAAGTTTGTAACGCCGCGAAATATTGGTCCTAGACCCACCTTTAAGTATACCGATCGTCATATCTCGACTAGCTGAGTCGATCTAGACATGTGTGCCCGTCCGTCCATCCGTCCGTCTGTCCATTATAATTTGTAAACACGATACAGGCCGCAGTTATGGACCAACCTTCACGAAATTTTGCATGTAGGATGAGTTCTGGCCAATGAAGACCCCTATTGTGTTTGGGAAAGATCGGTTAATATTTAGGGGATGAAATGGACCAAATACTAAATTTGTGTCGGCCGCAGAAGCCGCAATAATGGCCCGAACATCGTGAAAGTTTGCATGGAGAAGGGGATTGGGCCAAAGAATGAGCATGCCTGGTTTGATAAAGATCGGTCAATATTTAGCGGGTCAAATGGACCCTGACTTTTGTGTGAAAAATGACAAAATTTGTATTCTATAGCGTATATATTTACCCCTGAAGGACATAGCCCCGAGAAGTTGATATTATATCCAAAAGGAGTGGTTGACCTTTAAATTAATAACAATTATATTGTTGTATGTGCTCAGATGTGGGAGTTACACCTAAATATGTACAGGTATCTCCGTATTCGTATATTATTTGGTAACCCATTATCACTCTAGAGAGCGGAACTATAGCGCTGATCACTTTGAAATGTTCCATAAGGTTCCAGTTATGGTCAAGGACAACGCCTATAATTTTCGGTGATGATCAGATAATAATTTTGGAATGAAGTGGACCAGAAACTGTTATTTTCGAGTCGATCTATAGACCACAAATAAAATCCGAACATCACAACACAACCCACGGTGAAGGGAATCTGGACAATAGCTGTACTGAATACTCGTAATATTCGGAAAATATGTCAGTGTTTACCTCTAATCGGGCAAGAGGATGCAAATATTACGAAATATTGTCCAGGCTAGGAATAAACATCCGCAGAAAATTTGAGTTCCGTGGTAGTTGTGTAGGGTATCGTATGGTCGGCCCCGTCCGAACCAAACTTTACACAACCTACCATCTTTACCAAGCCTAGATGAAGTCCGACGATGGGACCCATTGGTCCACTCCTTCTGGTTCCTTACCTACGAAGAGTCAATATTTTCAATATTTACAAATGCAATATCAGGTCAATAGAATGTCAAATTTGAACTAAACTTTGCACAACCTATTATCTTCACCAAGCCGAGATCATGTTTGAAAGTGGAGCGCATTGGTTTACTTATTCAGGTACCACCCCCATAAAGTGTCGAAATGTTTATTATTTATAAATCTACTATCGGGTGAATGGAATGTCACATTTGAACCAAACTTTGCACAACTTATTATCTTTACGAAGCCTATATTAAGTCCGAAAATGGCCCTCTCCTCAGATACCTTACCCAAAAAGGGTCAATATTATTTTATTTGAATAACCGATTAGGTCAACATTAAATCTGAAACATTTTTGATACTTTATATAAAACGTATAAAAACACCTGTGTGTAACTCCGAAGACCTCTTTCGCAAACCATAGGGTGAGGCTATATATGTGTCGGCAACACCGACTGACACTTTCATACATGTTTAAGCATAGATATAAGAAATATCGGAGGTTTTAATTTCCGTTTGTCTGTGAAAATCCCGATAAAGCTCCTAATATTTAATATATATTATTTGATATTCCGGATTTATCCAGTGAGAGACAGTGTTGCAGAAACAGTTTTATATAGGTCTATGTTTAACCCTTTCAGATATTGTTCCACATATTTTTCCTCTGATGTGGCTGCAATTTAGTATTCCGGATTCCTGGTAAAACATCTACATGAAGATCCATGCTTGTCCATTGCACCCATATAAAATGCACTCTTAATTATACCCTTCACCACACTGTGGTACAGGTTATTATGTCTTTGTGCATATGTTTGTAACAGGCAAAAGGAAACGAGATTGGCATATGGTTCCTTTTGAGAATATGCATAGAATCACTTTCTGAGTCGATTTATGCATGTCTGTCTGTCTGTAGATGTTAAATTGTAAACAAAATACAGCTTGCATTTATGATCCGATTTAGATGAAATTTGGCACAAGTCACTTATTTGGCCCAAGGACAACCCCTATTGAAATTGGGAAAAATCGGCTCAGATTTAGATATAGCTCCCATATATATTTCTCGATTTTAATTTTTCAAGATTTTCAATGGGCTGGTAAATCAATACCAATGCTTGTTAAGGTTTGTAACTTTGCACATATATAATTGAAGATTTAAAAGAGAAGAAAAATAATTTACAAAAAATTTTTGTTTTTGTTTTGTTGTTGTTGTTGTTTTTTGTAATTAAGAAAAGTCCTTATTTTTGATGGCGGGCATGATAACTCCTCACTGGAACATCGGAATCCGAAAATTCCAACGGTGTTAGAAAGAGTACATGTCTGGCTCTCGTATGAACTAGGATTATTGACTTCGCTCTAAAATTAACAAAATGGTGGACCTTTGAAAAAATATTTGTGGAAAATCGCCGATTTTTTACCAAAAACCAAGTTAAAAATAAGGAAGATCTTCACCGATTGGCTTTTTCCTAGTTCATACGATAGCTATACACTCACAGAGAAACGTGTAAAAATTTGAAATCGATTGGGTTATTAGTTTTTGAGTTATCGTGCCCGCCATTCACAAAAAAATGTTTAGAGAAAAACGCGTTTCAAGTTTGAGAAGCCCTTCAGCCGTCACCTGATGCTGACACAATAAATCGGCTATATCTTCAAGAGTTCTTGAGATTTTCACTTGAAATTTTGTAGGGACATTTATTAATTAGTGTAGATTCGAATTATATCAACAAAATGGGGGGGTCCCCTTAAGGTAAATTGAACACCAAAGTCTATATATTTCGATTTTCACGAAATTTGGCACAGAGTACTGAATTAGGTCCAGAATGATGTGTGCCAAGTTTCGAGAAAATCGTTTCAGTTTTAGATATAGCTCCCATATATAGTTTCGTCCGATTTTATGTAAATGGTGCACCAAAGTCCTTCGATTTGGACAAAATTTGGCATAGCGTACTGAATGAAGCCTAGAGTGATGTGTGTTAAATTTCGTGAAAATCGGTTTAGATTTAAATATAGCTCCCTCATATATTTCCGCCTGATTTAATGTAAATATTGCATCAAAGTCCGCATATATACTTCGATTAGCATGAAATTTGGGATAACGTAATTAATTGAGTCTAGAATAATGTGTGGTAAGTTTCGGGAAAACCGGTTCAGATTTCAATATATCTCCCACATATGCATATATTCGTCCGATTTTACATAAATGGTGCACCAAACTCCTAATGTTTGTCCGATTAACATGAAATTTTTCACAACGTGTCAAATTGAGACTTATACCCAAAGTGGTAAAGGGTATCATATAGTCGGCCCAGTCCGACTTTACTACTTTCCTTGCTGGTTTTAATTGCCGTTTGTCTGTTAAAATTGCGATAAAGCTCGTAATATTTAAGATAGAGCTATGGGTAGATACTTTTTTCGCAGAAATTGTTCTCGTATGTCCGTGTAGTCGCGCATAGTCCCATTTTATAACCGAAGTGGCTACAATTTGGAATTATGAATAACTGGAGAGTGGGAAACATCTTTGTAAAAAATGTTTGATAAATGTCCATGCTTGGACATAGCTCCAATATAAAGATCGTGCCAATTTCTCGTTATTTTAAAGGTATTAGGTTAAATTTCCACCCAAACTGGCTATCCTTATGCATTTAATTGCACTTTTTGCGCAAAACTCAAAACATTGATTCGATGACTAATTTTGTCGAATAGTAACAAATAAGTACTAAAGATGTACGTTGGTAGGCTGGGGGTATACATATATCGACGACAATGAATGATACGTTCACACGACTTGTCATGTTTCTCCTAAGATTTCAAATTTTACAAAAATCCTTTCCCTAATTATTAAAAAAAACCCGTTTTACCTCAAAAATAGGGTTAAATCTATAGGATATATTTGTCTTTATCATGTACACTAAAACAATTCAAATCTAAAATTTACATTTAAATGGCAAAAGGTTACTTTTAAATGCATATTCATTCTATACCCTCTAAATGTTCTTTTCAAAATATTTCTTTTGTCATTGAAATTATATAATGAATGAATAAAAGCGGTTACCCCGCTTTTGCGTTCTCATTCCTATGTTCGTTCGTTCGTTCACACATTAATTATTGTATTCAGGTTCTTGATTTGCACTTTGGCCTTTGTTATCCCACAGGGAATGCCAACGCAAATGTAATTTAAACATACCAGGTTTTTATTTCGCTTTTTTATGCGCCGTTTTTATAAAAGTTCAACCTAACTACACCAATGTATGCACACATTACGATGTGAATGTGAGTATACGTGTATAAGTACGTGCTTCATATTTTTAATCAAACATACAATTAAGAACATCATGTCGTTTGCCGTGTCACAAATGTGTAAATATGCGGTACTAGCATATACCCGCTACCTCGAATGTGGAAATTATTTAAAACCCAATACAAAACATTATTAACACTTTTGGAACCATTTAGTACCAATGTTCTCTTATAGTACTTTTTTCCAAAACTATCTCCATATCACAACCCTACACACCAATTCTGACCGCAAAAGAAATTTAGCTCTATACAAAATTTGTTGTCATTTTTTACTCTTTGTAAAATTTCCAAATTTCAAATATAGCTTCACAAAAAACCAAATTAAGTACCAGTTAGAAATCATGCAATCCAATAAAAATCTTATTACTCAATTTCAGGATTACATCGTTTTGCTTTTAATCCAAACTGTACCAAATTTAGTGTCATTTATTACATATTACACCCCAACAGTAATCCTAACTTCAAATTTCAAGATTCTAGCTCTATCGGTTCACTTAAATCCCTATTTGGTACTAATTTGTACACATTAGTACAAATTTTCAAAACTTCCTACACAGACCAAACCTAAACCCCAACTGCAATCCCAACTCTAAATTTCAGGATTCCCGCTGTATTGGTTCACCCAAAATTTAAATTGTACAAAATTTAGTACACATTAGTACGAACATCCTACAAATTCCAATCCTGCATTCCAACAGTGATCCTACCATCAAATTTCAAGATTCCAGCTCTATCGGTTCACCAAAATCCAAATTTGGTACCATTTAGTACACATTTCCAACATATAGCTCTACATAGCTCAATCTTACATCCAATTGTATCAAATTTAGTACAAATTTCCCTTATTACCTACATCATGCAATCCAATGGAAATCTTATTAAACAAGTTCAGGATTCCAGCTCTATCGGTTAACATTTAATCCAAATTGAACCAAATTTAGTGCCATTTAGTAGACATTTCAAAAACTTTCCACATAACCCAAACCAACACCCCAACAGTGATCCTAACTGTAAATGTCAAGATTCCACCTCTATCGGTTTACCTAAATCCAAATTTGGTACCAGTTTTGTACACATTAGTACGAATTTCCACATCTTTATACATACCTGAATCCTACATACCAACATTGATTCTAACTTCAAAATTCTAGCTCTTTCGGTTCACTCAAATCCTTATTTGGTACCATTTTAAACACATTGGTACAAATTTCCAAAACTAACATTTGCATTCCAAATTTCAAGTTTTTAGCTCTATCCATTCACATGCTACGAAATTGTACTAAATTTAGTACATTTTAGTACTTTTCCTATACCTATAGTTCGAATGTCCAAAAAAACCCTTTGCTATATCTATTCTACACTCCATCAGTGACTCTCATTTAAAATTTAAGAGTTCTAGCTCTACCGGTTCGCCAAATATAAATGGTATCACATTTAGTACTTTTCGTACCGTTCTAGTACGAATTTCCAAAAACCCAGCCTTATCTGTCACCTTTGGACCAAGAATGACCCTCACACAAAATTTCAAGATTCTATCTTCAGCCGTTTCGTCTGGGCGTTGATGAATCGTTAATACAGTCAGTCTATCAGTCAGTCAATTACTTTACTCTTTTATTAGTTTAAATAGATTATTTAATGCTTATATACATTTTTAATTTGTCATTTATTTTTCATTCCAGGTTTTTATAAATTATATACGCTCGAATTTCCGTATGATGACAATCAAAAACGATATACAAATTATTTGAAAATATGGCAGGCCTGTCGATAACGATCAATATATATTTTGGAATTATCCTCATCTCCCAATTGTAAAATTCCACAAGCAAGGATTACAATAGAATATAATCTAAATAAGCGGCCTAAGGTGTTAAGAAAATTATTTCTTAAAATTTATATTTAATATATTTTTAAATGTATGTATATATTTTTTTACAAAGAATATTGAATAAAAAATAAAGAATAATGATTTTACTAAAAATACTATTTGTTTTTATTTACGGATACAACAAATATGGTAAGTATACATGCCCCTGCGCACGCGACATAATTTGTGTGATGACGTCACAATTTTTCATTCACCTGGTAGTATGCATTTTTTACGCAAATTTCACAAAAATACCAGGCGCCCAGAAGCAAATAGGAAGTAGCCCGCCAAAAAAAAAAATATGTAAAAAAATTGCATCTGGCAATGCCGTACAAAGAAATTACAAAATTTGTAGCATACTTTTAGGCACTCGAATTTTTTCGCGGGTTGTGTGTTGCCAGACCCAAATATTTCGAAATTTTTATTTTTTTGGCGGGCAACTTGCTACGTCATTCTGGGCGCCTGGTATTTTTGTGAAATTTGCGCACCACATTTTTGGGATTTTTTTTCAAATTCATTTTGAGCCATAATGGTGACATTGGGCGTTATTGTTACTAAGAAACTAAAATTGTGAACCCCCACTAAGAGATTTTTTAGACGTCCATAAATAGACACACATTTTTAGTATATTTTATAAATAAATCTGTTTATTTGTTATATTTCAATAAACCAAGAAGGTACATAAAGAAATAACTCAACTTCATACACTATTTACTTAATAGTACTTAATACAATGCTAGTGTAGAGGAACAAATTAATGAACGATGTCCGAGGCTCAGCTGGATATTTTCTTTCAGAAATTGCTCAAACCTACCAGGCGGACAGGTGGATAGAAAATTTAACTAATTAGCAAACTGCGGGCTTTTAGTTCCGTAACATGTACCAGGTTTGCTATTCGGAACAATATTTTTGGGCTCATATCAAGAAATAGATTTCAAAAAATACAACATAACTGATTTGGGCAAATTTGTGGGCTTTTAGCTCCGTAACATGTACCAGGTTTGATATTGGGAACAAAAGTTTGGGCTCATATCAGGAAATAGATTTCAAAAAATACAACATAACTGATTTGGTAGACCTTAAAGAAAGATGGCTGCTATAAAAATACAGTAAGACTGCTTATTTAATATTTAAAGTTTTTTTTTTTTTTTTTTTGTTATTTGAATTTTGCCTTGTAAGGGCAGTGAATTTTGTAATTATTGTTTAAAAAACAGTGATTATTTGAAAGTAATTATTTATTGAAATAGCCGCATGAAACAAAAAATATAAATAAAAAAATATATTAAAAAATATATTTAAAAAAATAAGAAGCTTTCAAAAGACTGATTTTATTAAAGATATTTTTTCGGTAATAACATTTAGACTATAGATAAAAATATATTTTTTAAAGAAATATTTTTTTTTTCGATTAACACATAAAGTCGTGGGTTTTTAAACATGTTTGTTTTTGGGACCAGATATGGGCGTGGATTCATTTAAAAATACCAGGAACAACAAACGTAAGTGGGTCTCAGGGCTGTCTTTCCTGACCTGTAAGGTATCACAATGAAGTAAAAAATTGTTCATTGGTAGGGAAACGGCAAATTTTATTTCGAAAACTTAGTTAAGGTTTTAAATAATTTTTCACATAAAACATTTCATATTTTTTAAATTTTAATTATAATTAAATCACGAACTAGCCAGACTTCCTACGGTCAAATGGCACAATTTTTTTACAATATCTGCAGTATTTCAACATTTATGACAAAAAAACACGACATTAAATTTTTCATTTATGATTTTTTCAACTACTGCGTTAATAGATGACGCTGCGGACGCTAAATTACCAGGTCGTTAAGGACATTTAAATATCCATATTAATAAAATATCCATATTAATAAAAGAGTAAAGAAATGGAAGCTTAAGTGGGTCGACTATACAGCCATCACATTGAAGAAACGGGCTGTGAACCATTTTAACAGAGCACACATTTAACAAAAAAAAAAAAAATGAATGATTTGAAAGGGTTGTTTGGTTTTATGACTATTCATCGTTAAATTATAGCCCGAACTGAAGATGTTTAGCAGTGAAACAATAAGTAAACTGTTAAAAACAGTAATTCCAAGAAGATAATAGCTAAAAGATCACCGTTTACAATTTTAAAAATATGGAATGTCAGTGTTTAATAAAACTTCAGAATTTCCTCTAACCATATCTGGAAAGTTTATAAAAATCGCTTTAGTAGTTGCCGAGATATTTGTATTTCAATTGAACAATGGTCCTAAATACACCTTCTGCACGATTCTAGTCGCCTATTACCTGAAAATAAAAAACCGCACAAAAATCGGTCTTTTAAAAAAAGGCAAAAATTGTTTTCATAATGTCTGCTGTTGTATGAAAATAATAGCATACTTGTAGAGGCCAAGGGCAGTTCGAGGTCAATTTATTGTTGCTTGATATGTAGGTGTGATTGTATGTGATTTATGCACACATCCCTGCAAGCAAAAACTATCGCGGAAGTTACGTCGAAGTAACGTCAAGGCGATAGAAACAGTCGCGGAAGATAGTCGCATTCTTATCGCGGAAGTCACCTCCTTCGGGAAGAAATGAACCACGTCCGCGTCACTTCCAAGAAGTAACTTCTGCGTAACGTCTAGAAGTAACTTCCGCGATACTACTACATATGACACGCAGAAGTTACTTCTTGGAAGTGACGCGGACGTGGTTCATTTCTTCCCGAAGGAGGTGACTTACGCGATAAGAAAGCGACTATCTTCCGCGACTGTTTCTATCGCCTTGACTTCCTCGTCACTTCTAGTAGGCATAATATTTTCAATATTACATTATTTATTCACTGAAACAACTTATTGATTAAATAAATTAACAAATTTCAAATTATTTTATTTATTTTTTCACACACTCACATTCAAAACATTATAAAATACAAACTTTTAACAATCACAATATAAAAAAAATTCTGTTTTTGTATTTTCTTTACTCTCTTTTAATTATTTAAATATCACACTATTGATATATACAGATCACTTTGAAAAATTAACATTAACTGATTTATATGTTTTCTCCTCTAACTGTTTTTACAAGGAGATGAGAGACAATTTCGAAAGAGAGCAAATTGTTTTTGTAGCATTTGATCACTCTTCTTTTGTCTTCCTAGGCGTCACTCAGAAGTAACTCAAAGGCGATATAAAGTAGAGAAGAACAGTTTTGTTATTGTAATTATACAAACTATCGCCTTTTATCCAAAAAGAAGTGACGCGGAAGTGACTTATTGGGCGAGGGAGTGAGAAACTCACTTCCAATTGCTTGCAGGGATGCAGTGTAAAATATATTTACTTACACATACACACACACTGTAGCTGTATGAAGAAAAAATTTCCATTTTTGCAAGATCGATTTTTGTGGTGTTTTTCATTTTTTGGTAATAGGAGCCCAGCATCGAACAAAAAGTATATTTCGGAGCATGGTCGAATTGAAATTCGAATAACTCCGAAACTACTTAACCGATTTTTATGAATTTTGCAGCAATGGTTAGAGGGAATTCTGCAGTTTTATTACACAATGACATTATATATTTATTACACCACTAAAGGTGATTTTTTAGCTATTATATTTTTGGCAACACTGTTTTTAACAGTTTACACACATCTCGCGTTTGATGTTTCTGTCATACATCTTCATTTTGGTCCATAATTTATCGATGAATCGTCATACAAACGATCAACGCTTTCAAATCATTGAATTTCATAACTAAAATGCGTGCTTTGTTAAGAAAGTTCATTCCGCGTTTCTTCAATTTTATGTTTGTATAATCGATCCACTGAAGCGGCTATTTTTTACTCCATTTAATATTATTGTAATAAAATTTGTGTCATATGAAAGGTAGGAAGTCTGAATATTCAAAATTTAAAAAATGTGAAACGTTTTATTTGAAAAATTATGTAGGAGGATAAATTTGTATGTTATACAAAATTTTTCTATGTCAAAGACCAATATTTATCCTTTTGTTTTAATAGAGCTAGTTACAGGCCATGAAAGACATTCCTGAAGAAAAATATTTTTCTGTTACCGATCATTCATTTCAATAGATGGCGTTCATGTTGGGTATTGTATGCTGATGGGCAACGTATTACGTCTTACGTTTCGCAAGAAATTATACGATTATACCCTCCACATGATAGCACTTTTATTTTAATATCTGCAATACGAAAAAAGTTATAGCAAAATTAAATGAGGTGTCTGTAGGACGTAAGACGTTGCCCATCACCATACAAGACCCAACATGAACGCCATCTATTGAAAGGAAAGTTGGTAACAGCAAAATATGGCCTGTAACTGGCTCTATTAACACAAATAAAAGGATAAATTTTGGGTTTTGACATAGAATCGGCAAATTTTATTTTGGCAACTTTTGTAAGGCAATAACATACAAATGTATCCTCCTACATAGTTTTTCAAATAAAACATTTCACATTTTTTTTAATTTTGAATTCCTACCTTTCATATGAAATCAATTTTATTACAATAACTCCAGTAGTTCCAAAGTTATGAGACAAAAACCAGGACATTAAATTCTACATTTATGAACTTTCCAGTAACGGCGTCAATATATGGCGCTCCGTTCGTTGGTATGACTATTCATTGTTAAATTATGGACCAAAGTGAAGATGTATGACAGAAAAATAAAACGCGAGATGTGTGTAAACTGTTAAAAACAGTGTCGCCAAAAATATAATAGCTAAACAATCAACTTTATAGGTGTAATAAATATATAATGTCAATGTGTAATAAAACTGCAGAATTCCCTCCAACCATTGCTGCAAATTTCAAAAAAATCAATTAAGTATTTCCGGAGTTATTCCAATTTCAATTCTACCATGCTCCGAATTATACTTTCTGTTCGATGCTGGGCGCCTATTACCGAAAAGTGAAAAACACCACAAAAATCGATCTTGCAAAAATGGAAATTTTTACTTCATACAGCTACAGTGTGTGTATGTGTAAGTAAATATATTTTACATTGCATATGTGCATAAATCACATACAATCACACCGCCATATCATGCAACAAGAAATTGCACCTTGAACTGCCCTTTGCCCTTACAAGTATGCTATTATTTTCATACAACAACAGACTTTATGAAAATAATTTTTGCCTTTTTTAAAACACCTATTTTTTCATTTTCAGGTAATAGGCGACCAGAATCGCGCAGGAGGTGTATTTCGGACCATCGTTCAATTGAAATACAAATATCTCGGTAACTACTAAACCGCTTTTTATAAAATTTCCAGATATGGTTAAAGGAAATTCTGAAGTTTATGTTGAGTGTTTTTCGACCTTTTTTGTTGATATTCCAGTAATGAGATTCTTTGAGCTTGAGGTCTTTTGTTAAATTAGTTTATTTATTCAAATATTTCCCGATATTTCGCAATTATCAAATTGCATCTTCGGGGTGATATCTACATAAAACCTGACTATTATTATGTAGATATCACCCCTGAAGATGCAATTTGATAATTGCGAAATATCGGGAAATATTTGAATAAATAAACTAATTTAACAAAAGACCTCAAGCTCAAAGAATCTCATGACTGGAAATTCTGAAGTTTTATTACACACTGCCATTTCATATTTACAGTTATAGAGGATGATATTTTAGCTATTATCTTTTTGGAAACACTGTTTTGACAGTTTACATATAATTCGTGTATTGTTTTACTGCCAAAAATCTTCAGTTTGGGCTATAATTTAACGATGAATAGTCATACAAACAAACTACCCTTTCAAATCATTGATTTTTTTTATAAAAATGCGTGCTCTGTTAAAATGGTTCACAGCCCGTTTCTTCAGCGGCTATTCATTGCTCTTTTATTAATATAGGTATATACCGATTTAAATTACCTTATCGACGTAGTAATTTAGCGAAAAATGAAAATTTTAATTTCGTGCTTTTTTTGTCATAACTGTTGAACTACTGCAGATATTGTAAAAAAAATTGTGCCATATGAAATGTAGGAAGTCTGGCTATTTCGTGATTTATTTATAATTAAAATTTAAAAAAATATGAAATGTTTTATGTTAAAAATTATTTAGAACCTTAACTAAGTTTTCGAAATAAAATTTGCCGTTTCCCTACCAATAACCCATTTTTTACTTCATTTTGATACCTTACAGGTCAGGAAAGACATCCCTGAGACCCACTTACATTTGTGATCCCTGATATTTTTTAATGAATCCCCGCCATATCTGGTCCAAGCCCATATCTGGGGATTTGTTTATGTTTTTGTTTCATGCGGCTATTTTAATAAACATGATATGAGCCCAAAAATTTTGTTCCGAATATCAAACCTGGTTCATGTTA
>NW_026879185.1:0-25700 GCF_032173495.1 Musca vetustissima
ACGCCTTTTATGGGCCTTGAAAAAATATTCTTTAAAAAAACCGCGCCTTTTATGGGCCTTGAAAAAATATTCTTTAAAAAATCCACGCCTTTTATGGGCCTTGAAAAAATATTCTTTAAAAAATCCACGCCTTTTATGGGCCTTGAAAATGTATTCTTTAAAAAATCCACGCCTTTTATGGGCCTTGAAAAAATATTCTTTAAAAAATTCACGCCTTTTATGGGCCTTGAAAAAAATATTGTTTAAAAAATGGGCCTTGAAAAAATATTCTTTAAAAAATCCACGCCTTTTTTGGGCCTTGAAAAAATTTTCTTTAAAAAATCCACGCCTTTTTTGGGCCTTGAAAAAATTTTCTTTAAGAAATCCACGCCTTTTTGGGCCTTGAAAATTTTTTCTTTAAGAAATCCACGCCTTTTTTGGGCCTTGAAAACTATTCTTTAAAAAATCCTTGCCTTGTATGGGCCTTGAAAAATATTCTTTAAAAAATCCACGTCTTGTGAGGGCTTGAAAAAATACTCTTTACAAAATCCATGCCTTATGGGAGCCTCTAAAAGTATTCTTTAAAAATCAATTATAGTTATTATGTTTTTATTAACATATTTTTTGTATTCTCCAACTGCTGCCTGAAAAGGTGTTCTCTTCGAGATAAGTTCCAGACAAATAAAATATGAAAATAAAACTGAAAATAATTATCTAAGTTGGTGGCTATCATGCTGACTGACCATTCGCATAGAAATGCAAATGAATATGGCCATAATGAAAATTACAAAACTGTGGCCCAGCAATGAGAAAAAAAGGACAATCGTTTTAAAGTCTGCATTTTCTTCGGATGAGAAGAAGAAGAAGAGGAGGAGGAGAGGAACGACGGCATGGAAATGTAATCATCTTTGTTTGACTGTTAAAAACAAATTTGGAAAATTAAAAACAAATATTTGTTTAACGAAAAGGTGCCGAAAAAAACATTACCAACGGAAATAAGACAAAAAAGCAAATAGGCAATTGATAGGGTTGCCAGGTTGTCAACAAAAATTGTTTGCAAATAGGCCAATAGGAAAAAATGGTTAATTATGGTTCATTGCGTACCAAACCAGATTTGTGAAATTCCAAAATTTTTAGAGTCTCTCCATGAATCTTGTGTGTATTTGTTGTCGGGGTAACCCTGTAAATCTCAACGAGGTATTTACATGGTGGTATTTCGAACATAAAAACAAACACACTTTCAAAATAAGTACACAATATACGAAGTTATGATGACGTTATAGATACCATTCACTTTCACTTCCTTTTTAAATCACACACACATACACTCACATATTTTATTTTTCACACAGCAATTCGTAGTCCTTCTGACCTGTAAAATTTCGTTCGGGTGTTTTTTTTATTTCTTCCACCCAAATAAGGCACATGGGCTTGAGTGATGCCGTTTATGGCGAATCACAGCAGGACCCCATCTCCTTGCAGATTGTAATACAAAACAAGCAACAGACAACAACTGCAAAAAATCAGTTTATTTTTTGGATAAAAAAGTAAACTGTAAAATGTACATCGGCATCAGAAGAAGGTACACCATGCCAGTCTGCCATGCAGTCAGCCAGTCAGGCTGTCTACCAGTCATCCAGCCCCCATTGCTGCTGCCTGATATGTGGACTTTGCGTTTATTTACACTTTCACAATCGAAGGCGAAGAAGAAGGAGAAGAACTGAGGACCCAGAGAAGCCTATTTCATACCCTCAATCAATGTTTTGTTTATTTTACAAATAAGCTCTGGGCTTTATTTTGTGTGTAAATGAAAGATGGAAAATTTGTTCAGTAAAAATCTGGATTTCTGTTGTTTTTATTTTTTTCTCCTCAGTTTTTCTTGTTTGGGTTGCTGAGCCCCAAAAACCAATTTGTTTATTTAAGTAACCACTTTAGTTTTGCTGGCACACACAAATATATTGCAAAAAGTGTACAAAATATGTAATCAACACCCCTTTTTGAGGAAAGAAAGATAAACTAATATTGTCTGATATTGTACACAATAAAATATTTAATTAAAAATTGCAAAATAAGAAAAAAAAAGAACATGACAAGGTAGAGAAAGGTCGAATAGCTGGCACGTGACACAATGGAAAGATAATCAATTTTGTAAGGTAAAAAATTCGTTTGGAAATTATTTGTAATTAAAAAGTTATTTAAAAAAGAAAAAACCAGTAAGGAAAGTAGTAAAGTCGAACGAGGCCGACTATATGATACCCTTCACCACTTTGGGTATATCCAACAGATGGAATCCTAACAGACGTCGCATTTTTGAATGATCATTACCATGAAATTAAACATGTCATTCTGCAACCTATACTAAATTTTGGTCCGATATAGAGTTGCTTCTTATAATGGGACAAAATTATGTAAATAAATTTAAAGCAAAATATCGAAATCTAAACCGACTTCACCGAAAATTGTCACATCTTAGGTTACACCTATTTCAGTATGTTTTTGCATTCGGCCATATTTTGAGTTCTTCATTTACTTATAAATACAAATTTCGTGCAACTGGAAGGATATATAGGGATTTTGGTGCACCATTTACATAAAATCGAACGAAAATATATATGGGACCTATATCAAAATTTGTACCGATTTTCATGAAATTTAAAACACACCTTTCTAAACTTAATTCAGTACGCTATGCCAAATTTCGTGCAAATCGAAGGATATAGAGGGTCTTTGGTGCACTATTTACCTAAAATCGGACGAAAATATATATGTGAGCTATATCTAAATCTAAACCGATTTTCTCGAAACTTAACACACATTATTCTAGACACAATTCACTATAGTATGCCAAATTTCATGCAAATCGAAGGATATAAAGGGACTTTGGTGCACCATTATCATAAAATCGAACAAAACTATATATGGGAGCTATATCTAAATTTGAACCGATTTTCGCAAAACTCAGCACACATCATTCTGGACCTATTTCAGAACTCTGTGCCAAATTTCATACAAATCGAAAGATGTATATCCTTATATCCATTTACCTTAAATCGGACGAAACTATACATGGGAGCTATACTACCACGAAAAGCTAACTTTCGTCGGTTCTATATTCTGCGTCTGGGCAATATTTCGTAATATTTGCACCCTTTTTACCGATTATAGATCAACAACTCCACTTTCTAAGTCTTGCATATTTTCCAAACAGTTTTTTCTTGAAGTGAATTTCTACGCCATAAAATAAAAAATTGGTCACTATAGGTTTTGGTTGATTTGACCCTCGGAAAATTGACCGATCATCATCTAAACATGTAATCTCAACTTCACCGAAAACTATAGGCGTTGTCCTTGACCATAATCGGAAATTCATGCACAATTTCAAAGCGATCAGCGCGACATTTCCGTCCTCTAATGGAGTAATAGTAATACTATACACATAGTCACCTTTACCTAATTACGTATAACTCCCTCATCAGAGTACATACAGCCATATAATTGGTATCAATTTGAAGGTCAACAACTCCTCTTGGATATACTATCAACTTCTCGGGTCTATTTCCTTCAGGAGCAAGTATATACGCCCCAGAAATTTTCTAATTTGTAATTTTTCACACAAAAGTCAGGGTCCATTTGACCCGCTAAATACTCTTAGACCCGATCCCCTTCTTCATGTAAAATTTCACGATGTTCGGACCATAACTGCGGCTTCTGGAGTGACCAGAAAAACCGACAAAAATTTAGTATTTAGTTCATTTCATCCCCTAAATATTAGCCGATCTTTACCAAAAACAATAGGGGTCTTCATTGGCCAGAACCCATAAAACATAAAATGTATTATTGTCTGATTTTCTAATCGCTCCAGAGCCCTCAATTATGGTTGCAAACTTTGCGAATTTTTACAAGGAGAAGGGGGTCGGGCCAAAGAAAAAGCATGCCTGTTTTGATAAACATCGGTCAATATTTAGCGGATCAAATGGACCCTGACTTTTGTGTGAAAAATTACAAGATTTGTATTCTATGGCATATATATTTAACTCTGAAGGACATGAGGTTTCAGGTATGGTCAAGGAGAACGCCTATAATTTTCGATGATCATCAGATAATAATATTGGAATGAAGTCGACCGTAAACTTAATTTGTTGTGTTTTTTCGAGTTGATTTATAGGCCACAATTGAAAGTCGAACATCACAACACAACCCACATTGAAGGGAATCTGGACAAGTAATTAGACAATTTTTACTGAATATTAGTAATATTTGTTGACATCTAGGAGGTCAAGAAGGTGAAACCAACGCGAAATATTACCATAACTCAGAATGTAGTGCCACAGAATGTTAGATTTTCGTGGAAGTTGTGTAAGGTGTCATATGGTCGACCCCGTCCGACTATGCTGCTCCGCTCACTGGTTTAAAATTTTATTTAGTATTTAAATAAATTTTACTTCTTTCTCCGTGTTTGTGCATGCCATTTTTCATAGTTTTCTTTTCATTCTATTCCCCTTTACATCGATATTCGCATATAAATTTTCACGTTTTCTAACTTATATTCACTCAGCCATCAGTTATGAATATTATTGGCGGTATTTTTTTTTATAGATTTTTACCCAAGATGTTTTCGCATCGCACACACACTCGCACATATGCACATATCCTAGTGAAAAATATTCATTCGCAAAATTGACACATTCGACAGTCTATTATGTCTCAGTTTTATAGATTCTGACATTAAATTGTCATCTACGTGCTGTGAATGATTCGCGTGAATGATTTGTCAAGCAAAATGTTATATTATAAAATATTATTTACTGTAGATATTAACACGTAGCAGAAAATTGAAGGTGTCTTGAAATTTGCAGTTGAGGAATAGGAAAGGAGGAATTTATAAAAATAAAAAAAATGTAACACAGAATTTTTACAGAGGAAGAAGAGAAGATTTTACCCACAGAAAAATAATCATTTTTACTATTTAAAATCTGGTAGAAATATGAAAATATTTAATAGCTTAAAAATTCTTAAACCTGCACTTCAGACTACGTATATGTGTGTAAGGCTGTCTACCAACACCCACACACCGATCATCACTAACAGTCATCAATCAATTGGCTTTGTTAACATCTTTTATTGAATCTTAATGAAACCAAATAGCTTTGGAAAGCTTTCGAATTATTGCACTAAACACAAATGGACGCACAAACAAGCACACTCACACACACACATATACATCCGCACTCACTTTTGTAAACAAATCCCATTTGTATAGCAATGCTTCAAATTGTTTAAATTTTCTTTGTCTATTTCCGGTATTTCTTCATCTTCTTCTTCGTTGCCATTTAACTTTTCTAATGGAGAGTCATAGCCATTCGAATGCCGGCTGTTTGGCTGCACTCTAAACATTTTATAAAAAGATTAGGATTCACTTGAAACTTCCCAGAATGGCAGAGCAATTTCACCTGCCATTTGTGATGAAGTTGTTGCTGCTGCTGTTGTTGTTGTTTATGTGTGTTAGCTGGCATGTAAACAAAGTTTTCAGATCCCCAAAAGAAAAACTAAAACACGCCAGTGTAGAATTTCTAAAACTCCTTTTCTTGCAAACATCCAATCGAATCAACTGTATAGAGCTTTTTGAAGGCAGTGGCTGCATACAGCAGTATTTCAAGTTGAATTTGAATTCTAGTCTATCAAAGAGATTGAGGTTTTCCGCACACGTTTCGGTATATTGAAGGAATGTTTACTAACATCGTCTTGCAAAGGTATTGACGTGGAAAAGGAATTTTGTTTATTTGGATGTTTTGTTTTGAAACAAATCACATGCACAAAAAAAATATTTCTTAAAAAATTCAAGACTTATGGCAACCAATATTTTTTTACCTCAAAAAATTGAAGAATTATGGCAATAAAAAAAATTCTTAAATAAATTCAAGACTTATGGCAGCCTCAAAAATATTCCTTAAATAAATTCAAGACTTATGGCAGCCTTAAAAAATTCAAGACTTATGGGAGCCTTGCAAAAATATTCTTTAAAATATCCACGCCATATGGGAGCCCTGAAAAAATATTCTTTAAAAAATCCACGCCTTATGGGAGCCCTGAACAAATATTCTTTAAAATATCCACGCCTTATGGGAGCCCTGAAAAAAAATTCTTTAAAATATCCACGCCTTATGGGAGCCCTGAAAAAATATTCTTTAAAAAATCCACGCCTTACGACTGCCTCAAAAAATAGTCTTCGAAAAATCCACGCCTCCTGTATGCCTTGAAAAAATGTCTTTAAAAAATACACGCCTTATATTAGCCCTAAAAAAATATTCTTTAAAAATCCATCAGATTCCTACATTAACCTTAAGCCTTCCCCCAATTCCCATACTGTGTTCATACTGAAACAACCGAGAAACCCAACTAACCAAACAAGTACCTGTCATTTTCAAAATCAAAAACAAACCAGTAACCAGAAAACCAGGAAAGTAGTAAAGTAGTAAAGTCGAACGGGGCCGATTATGATACCCTCCACTACTTTGGGTATACTGAAAACAGATGAATCCTAACAGATGTCGCATTCTTAAAGGACCAGTAATATGAAATTGGATCCATAAACATGTCATTCTGCAACCTATACTAAATTTTTCATTTGGTCAGATATAGAAGTTATATCTAAATCTGAACCGATTTTCAGGAAACTTAAAACACATCATTCTAAACCTAATTCCTTACACTGTGCAAAATTTCGTGCAAATCGAAAGATATATAGGGACATTGGTACACCATTTACCTTATATCGGACGGAAATATATATGGGAGCTATATCAAAATCTGATTTTCAGGAAACATTGCACACATCATTCTAGGCTTAATTTAGTACGCTGGGCCAAATTTCGTGCAAATCGAAAGCTATTTAGGGACTTTGGTGCAACATTAACCTTAAATCGGACGAAAATATATATGGGAGCTATATCTAAATCTGAACCGATTTTTACAAAAGTTAACACTCAGCATTCTAGGCCTAATTCATTACGCTGTGCCAAATTTCGTGCTAATCGAAAGCTATATAGGTACTTTGGTACACGATTTACCTTAAATCGGACGAAGATATGTACGAGAGCTATATCTAAATCTGAACTGATTTTTCCCAATTTCAATAGGGTTCGTCCTTGGGCCAAATATTTGAGCTATGCCAAATTTCATCCAAATGGGATTATAAATGCGACCTGTATTTTGTTCACAAGAAAACATTGGCGTTCGGACGAACATGCATTAATCGACTCAGAAAGTGATCCTATGCATATTTTTGCACATATGCACAAAGACATTATACCCTGTACCACAGTGTGGTGAAGGGTATAAAAATCCACGCCTAATAGAAGCTTGAGTAAACTATCCTTTAAGAACAACGCCTTGTAGAAGCTTTCGAAAAATTATTGTTGACAAAGTATTTTAACATTTCGAAAATTAGTTTTCTACATTCACTTTAAACCTTCTCCCAATTTGAATTTTCCCATACAGTTTTCATACTCAAACAACCGAAAAACCCCAACTAACCAAACAAGTACCTGCCATTTCCAAAAAGCAAAAAAAAATCCTGTAACTTGCTACATCCCGAAAACATTACCTGGCATTCGATTCTAATGCCATTCCATGCGAGAGTACCTTCAGGCAAAATGATATTCTATGTTTTTTGTTTGTTCTGAATGCATAACTCGGATAAGTTTTTTGTTGTTGTTGTCGTTGCTGCATTTCGTTTACATTTGTTTCCAGTTTGTTTTGTTGTTGTAGTTGCTGTTGTTGTTTCGAAACTCGTTAAATTGTTATTTTCCGGTTAGGCTTTTATGAAGTGTTAAACCATAAGTACTTGCTTTATGGTTTACTGAGTTTTTGAGCCGACTTGATAGTCGGCCAAACAATTTCTGTAGTGGCTCTTCAGTCAGCCAACAAACCAATAAGGCAAACAAAAAACCGGGCATTTAAACGGCATTTATATGATGATGATGAATTAATTTTTGCAATCACAAATCATGACATTGAATTGATTAATTTGAAATTTAATTGGTTTATATGAATATTGGATATTCGTTTTTAATAGTTTTTTCTCTAGTATGACTATGCTATAATTATCTTGAAAGCATTAACACCGGTGTGATTTTTTTTTACCCTATACTACTATGTTTTCAGGGTATTATAGCTTTGTGCAGCTCCAAAAGTTTGTAACGCCGCGAAATATTTGTTCAAGACCCACCTTTATGTATACCGGTCATATCTCGACCAGCTGAGTCGATATAGACATGAGTTTCCGTCCGTCCTTCATTTCATTATAATTTGTAAACACGATACAGGCCACAGTTATGGACCAATCTTCACGAAATTTTGCATGTAAGATGAGTTTTGCAAAATGAAGACCCCTATTGTGTTTGATAAGGATCGGTTAATAATTAGGGGATGAAATGGAGCAAATACTTAATTTTTGCCGGTTTTTCTGGTCGCTCCAAAGACCGCAACTATGGCCCAAACATCGCGATTTTTACCATGGAGAAGGGGATTGGGCAAAAGAATAAGCATGCCTGTTTTGATAATATTCTTTGGCCCGATCTTGTTTTGATATTATTTAGTAACCCAAAACCATACTAGAGGGCGGAAATATAGAACTGATCGCTTTGGAATGTTCCATGAGGTTCCAGTTATGGCCAAGGACAACGCCTAAAATTTTCAATGATGATCAGATAATAATTTGGGACGAAGTGGACCGAGAATTAATTTTTTTGTGTTTTTTTTCGAGTTCATGTATAGGCCACAATTATAAGCCGAACATCACAACACAACCCACGATGAAGGGAATGTGGATAAGTAATTAGAAGGACTGTTCAGAATATTAGTAATATTCGGAAAATTTGTCAGTGTATGGAAGAGGAGCTGTTGACCTCTAATCGGGCCAGAGGGTGCAATAATCACGAAATATTGCCCAGGCTCAAAATAAAAATCAACATAATGTTAGTGTTCCGTGGTAGTTGTGTAGGGTATCGTATGGTCGGCCCGTCCGACTCGTCCGACTATTACTTTCTGAGTCGATTTATTCATGTCCGTCTGTCCGTCTGTAGATCTTAAATTGTATACAAAGTACAGATCGCATTTATGATTCGATTTGGAAGAAATTTGGCACAAGTCACTTAATGGGCCCAAGGACGAACCCTATTGAAATTCAAAAAATCGATTCAGATTTAGATATAGCTCCCATATATATTTTCATCCGATTTAATGTAAATGGTGTACGGAAGTCCCTATATAAGTTTCGATTTGGAAGAAATTTGGCGAAAGTCACTTATTGGGCCCAAGAAAAAAAATCGGTTCAGATTTAGATATAGCTCCCATATATATTTTCGTCCGATTTAATGTGAATGGTGTACGAAAGATTTTCACGAAATTTGTGCGTGTAAAGTTTCCTGAAAATCGGCCCAGATTTAGATATGGCTCCCATATAAAGTTTTTCCGATTCTATGTAAATGATGCACCAAAGTTTTTATATATCTTTCGATTTACAAGAAATTTTGCATAGTGTACTGGATTGACTCTAGAATAACGTGTGCTAAGATTCGAGAAAATCGGTTCAGATTAATATATAGCTCCCATATACATTTTCGTCCAATGTAAGGTAAATGGGGCACCAAGGTTCTTACATAAATATCTTTCGATTTGCACGAAATTTTGCATAGTGTACTGAATTAGGTCCAGAATGACTTGTGGCAAGTTTTGAGAAAATCGGGTCCGTCCGATCTATGGTAAAGTGGGTTTCAAAGTTCCTATATATATAGCTTTCGATTTCCACGAAATTTGTTATAGGGTACTGAACTAGGAGCAAAATGATGTATGCTAAGTTTCATGAAAATTGGTTCAGATTTACATATAGCTCCAATATATATTGCCGATCGGCACACAATTTTGTACAATGTATTGAAGTTATTATAACCTTTCGTGTGTCAAGTTTTGTTTGAAATTGGTGCAGATTTACATATAGCTTCTGCACCAAATAGGTGTATGGAATAGGTTGCAGAATGGCATGTGTATGAATTGATATTAGTCGGTTTACTTATTTCAATGTTCATATCAATGTTCCTTTTGAAAAGGCGACGTCTGTGAGGTTCCTAATGAGAATATCCCCAAAGTGGTGAAGGGTATCATATAGTCGGCCCAGTTCGACTTTACTACTTTCCTTACAGTTTTTTTTAAAGGACAATTCAAGCCTGCATATTTGAAATAATACTTTTTATACCCTACACAACTATGTTCTCAGGGTATTATAGCTCTGTGTAGCCCCAAAAGTTTGTAACGCCGCGAAATATTGGTCTTAGACCCACCTATAAGTATACCGATCGTCATATGTCGATTTGCTGAGTCGATCTAGACATGTGTGTCAGCCCGTCCATCCGTCCATTATAATTTGTAAACACGATACTGGCCACAGTTATGGACCAATTTTTGCATGTAGGATGGGTTCTGGCCAATGAAGACCCCTATTATTTTTGGTAAGGATCGGTTAATATTTAGTGGATGAAATGGACCAAATGAAATTTTACATGGAGAAGGAGATCGGGCCTAAGAATAAGCATGTCTGTTTTGATAAAGATCGGTCAATATTTAGCGGGTCAAATAGACCCTGACTTTTGTGTGAAATAATTACAAAATTTTTATTCTGGGGCGTATATACTTCCTCCTGAAGGACATATACCCGATAAGTTGATAGTATATCCAAGTGTAGTTGTTGAACTTCAAATTGATACCGATTATATGGCTGTATGTACTCTGATGTGGGAGTTATACGTAATTATTTAAAGGTGACTATGTACATAGTATTACTATTACTCCATGAGAGGACGGAAATGTCGCGCTGATCGCTTTGAAATTGTACATGAATTTCCGATTATGGTCAAGGACGACGCCTATAGTTTTCGGTGAAGTTGAGATTTCATTCAGGGATTGATCAGATTTTCTAGTCGCTCTAGAGACAATTATTGTATGCAGAACATCATATATTTTACAAGGTGAAGAGGATGATCGGTCAATTTTCCGAGGGTCAAATCAACCAAAACCTATAGTGACCAATTTTTTATTTTATGGCGTAAAAATTCACTTCAAGAAAAAACATTTTCTTTCATTTCAACTATAAATATCAACAGCATTTTGGAGAATATGCAAGTATTAGAAAGTGGAGTTGTTGATCTATAATCGATAAAAAATATCACGAAATATTGCCCAGGCTCAGAATATAGAACCGTCGAAAGTTTACTTTTCGTGGTAGTTGTGTAGGGTATTATATGGTCGGCCCCGTCCGACTGTACTGCTCCGCTCACAGCCACGATTTTTGAAAGAATATTTTTTTGGGGTCGTGAATTTTTTTAATATTTTTCCAAGGTCATTACGATTCGTGGATTTATTATATAATATTTTTCCAGGCTCCAATAAGGCGTAGATTGTTTTATAAAATATGTTTGAGGCTTCAAATAAGGGTTGGATTTTTCAAAGAATATTTTTTTCATGCACTAATATGTTGGTTTGTTTTTAAGAGTATTGTCCGGCTCCAATACAACGTGGATTTTTAAAGAATATTTTTTTTTTCAAACTTTATCATCTAATTCCAAGGTACTCTGGTACGTATAAGAATTATTATTGACTAAACATTTATCATACGCCACCTTTACAGTCTTTAATATGATAAATACTATACAACAGGTCATAACCTATGTATGGCCTATAACTCTTTTTATCATCTCTCCTACTCCTGCTTTCCGCTTTTATACATTTCTTCACATTCCCCATTTGTTGACTACCAAACCTGTAAGAAAACCAGTGAGCGGAGCAGTATAGTCGGACGGGGCCGACCATACGATACCCTACACAACTTCCACGGAACTCAAATTTTCTGCGGATGTTTATTCCGAGACTGGGCAATATTTCGTGATATTTGCACCCTCTTGCCCGATTAGAGGTAAACTGCACCTCTTCCTCACACTTACATATTTACCGAATATTACGAGTATTCAGTACAGCTATTGTCCAGATTCCCTTCACCGTGGGTTGTGTTGTGATGTTCGGCTTTCATTTGAGGTCTATAGATCGACTCGAAAATAACACAAAAAATTAAGTTTTCGGTCCACTTCATTCCAAAATTATTATCTAATCATCACCGAAAATTATAGGCGTTGTCCTTGACCATAACTGGAACCTCATGGAACACTTCAAAGCGATCAGCGCTATAATTCCGCTCTCCAGAGTGATAATGGGTTACTAAATAATATACATACGGAGATACCTGTAAATATTTAGGTGCAACTCCCACATCCGAGCACATACAACAATATAATTGCTCTTAATTTAAAGGTCAACCACTCCTCCTGGATATAATATCAACTTCTCGGGTATATGTCCTTCAGGGGTAAACATATGGGCCATAGAATACAAATTTTGTCATTTTTCACACAAAAGTCAGGGTCCATTTGACCAGATAAATATTGACCGATCTTTTTCCAAACAGGCATGCTTATTCTTTGGCCCGATCCGCTTCTCCATGCAAAATTTCACGATGTTCGGACCATTGTTGCGGCCTCTGGAGCGACCAGAAAAACCGACAAAAATTTAGTATTTGGTCCATTTCATCCCCTAAATATTAACCGATCTTTCCCAAAAACAATAGGGGTCTTCATTGGCCAGAACCCATCCTACATGCAAAATTTCGTGAAGATTGGTCCATAACTGTGGCCTGTATCGTGTTTACAAATTATAATGGACAGACGGACGGACGGACGGACGGACACACATGTCTAGATCGACTCAGCTAGTCGAGATATGACAATCGGTATACTTAAAGGTGGGTCTAGGACCAATATTTCGCGGCGTTACAAACTTTTGGGGCTGCACAAAGCTATAATACCCTGACAACATAGTTGTGTAGGGTATAAAAAGGAAACAAAACAACAACAACAACAAAAGCAAAAACAAAAAAACTCCACTGGAATTATCATGAACAAATAATACAGTCATAAAGTAAATTATTATCTGATGCCAGCGTAGCTGTTGTTGTTGTTATTTTGTTTTTATAACCTTCTCAATAACACGAACAACGACAACAAGAACAGGAGTAGCTACAGCAAAAATAACAAATGTCATGACAAATATACAATAATACTCGTACACCTTTATACATTAATATTAATGTACAAAACATATGTGTGTGTGCGCATGTGTGTGCGTGCGTGTTTCATAGCGCTCTGAATACTCCAACGAATGTCTGATGTGAACAACAACTGAAAGGAAACTGAAAACAACCACACACATGTATACAGAGCAGAACTCCCTCGAAATATATTTCAAAGGACATGACATAAACACGCCTATGAATGTAGAAAGGTAGGTAGGAATGTTGTTGTGTAACGTGCCATCTGTAGTACTATTTACATAATCTATGTACGTGTAAATACAAAAAAGCCAATAGCCAGCATACGTTCATATGTATGCGGGATCAGGAAATAGGAGGGTGGTCAAACGAGTGGGAGAAAATACCCTTTAATTTTTTCGAGCACCAATTTGCTTAAAATTTTAGAATATTTTTTCGAGGACCAGATGGGGTTTTTAAAGAACATTTTTTCTGGCTTCTATATAAGGCTTGGGGTTTTACAGAATATTTCTTGAGCCTCGCATAAGGTGTGGATCTTTAATGAATGTTTTTTCTCAGGGTCCAATAAGGTGTGAATTTTTAAAGAATATTTTGTATCAGGCTCCAAAAAGGGTGTAAATTTTTCAAAGAATATTTTTCTCAGGTATACTGTCCTTCATTTCCATCCTCCCCTCGTGGTGAATTCCCCATATATTTTTACTACCATGATAATTTTGATTGTTTGTATCCTGCGTAACAAAACCCAAACCAAAAATTAGGTGTGTATAGATTTCGTTGAAAATATCTCAAAGCTATTTACATTGAATGTGAAGCTTCAAATACCCCGAAAAACTGGTAATGGTAAAAACAACATAAACCGGTCGGTGATTAAATGTGTACCAAGCGCACACATTCCTTTATTTACATCTCAAAAACCAACATTTACATACAGATGTATTTACGTACATATGTTTATCTTAACTTTTTAATAACAACCTTAATTTTTCGCATCACATTATTATGCACAGACATACGTGCATACTTAAATTTCGATATAGGCAATTTAATGGACATACTGAAAATGAAATGGGAAAAAATCAATATCAGTCGGCAGATAAATATTCTTTAGAAAATCCACACGCCTTTTGTAGGCCTCAAAAAAATATTCTTTAGAAAATCCACACGCCTTTTGTAGGCCTCAAAAAATATTCTTTAGAAAATCCACACACCTTTTGTAGGCCTCAAAAAAATATTCTTTAAAAAATCCACGCCTTATGGGAGCCTCAAAAAATATTCTTTAGAAAATCCAAGCCTAAGGGGAGCCTCAAAAAAATATTCTTTAGAAAATCCACACACCTTTTGTAGGCCTCAAAAAAATATTCTTTAGAAAATCCACACCCCTTTTGTAGGCCTCAAAAGAATATTCTTTAGAAAATCCACACACCTTTTGTAGGCCTCAAAAAAATATTCTTTAGAAAATCCACACGCCTTTTGTAGGCCTCAAAAAATATTCTTTAGAAAATCCACACACCTTTTGTAGGCCTCAAAAAAATATTCTTTAGAAAATCCACGCCTTATGGGAGCCTCAAAAAATATTCTTTAGAAAATCCAAGCCTAAGGGGAGCCTCAAAAAAATATTCTTTAGAAAATCCACGCCTTATGGGAGCCTTGAAAAAATATTCTTTAGAAAATCCACGCCTTATGGGAGCCTCAAAAAATATTCATTAGAAAATCCAAGCCTTATGGGAGCCTTGAAAAAATATTCTTTAGAAAGTCCACGCCTTATGGGAGCCTGGTGGGAGAAAGTCCACGCCTTATGGGAGCCACGCCTTATAGGCCTTGAAAAAATAAATCCTTTAAAAATCCACGCTTTATGAGAGCCTTGAAAAAATATCCTTTAAAAAAGACACGGCTTATTTAGGCCTTGAAAATAATATTTTTAAAAAATCCACGCCTTATAACGGCTTTGAAAAAAAATATTTTAAAAAAACTTACGCCTTATAAAGAGCTCGAAAATTATTCTTTAAAAATCCGCGCCTTATTAGGACCTCGAAAAATATTCTTTAAAAAATCCACGCCTTATGTGGGCCTTAAAAAATATTCTTCAACAAATCTGTTAATTATGGGAAAAATATTCTTTAAACCAGTGAGCGAAGCCGTATAGTCGGACGGGGCCGACCATACAATACCCTACACAACTATCACGGAACCGTAACTTTCTGCGGATGTTTATTCCAAGCCTGGGCAATATTTCGTGATATCTACACCCGGTTGCCCGATTAGAGGTCAAAAGCACCTCTTCCTTACACTGACATATTTTCCGAATATTACTAAAATTCTGTACAGTCATTTTAATTACTCGTCCAGATTTCCTTCGCCGTGGGTTGTGTTGTGATGTTCGGCTTTCAATTGTGACCTATAGATCGACTCGAAAAAACACAAAAAATTAAGTTTTCGGTCCACTTCATCCCAAAATTATTATTTTAATCATCACCAAAAATTATAGGCATTGTCGTTGACCATAACTGGAACCTCATGGAACATTTCAAAGCGATCATCGCTCTATTTCCGTCCTCCAGTGTAGTAATGGGTTACTAAATAATATCTGAATGCGTAAGTACCTGTAAATATTTAAGTATTACTCCTACATCCGCGTACAATTTAAAGGCCAACCATTCCTCTTGGATTTATTATCAACTTCTCTGGTCTATGACCTTCAGCGGTAAATCTATACGCTATAGAATACAAATTTTGTCTTTTTTCACACAAAAGTCAGTCAGTCCCTTTGACCCGCTAAATATTGACCAATCTTTATCAAAAAGGCATGCTTGTTTTTTTGCCCAATCCCCTTCTCTATGTAAAACTTCGAGATATTTGGGCCATAATTGTGGCCTTTAAAGCGACCTGAAAATCAGACAAAAATAAAGTTTTTTGTCCACTTCATCCCCGTAAATATTAACCGATCTTTACCAAAAACAATAGGGGTCTTCTCTGGGCAGAACCCATGCTATATGCAAAATTTCGTGGTAACTGTGGCATGTATCGTGTTTACAAATTATAATGAACAGACGGACGGACGGACACACATGCCTAAATCGACTCCGCTAGCCGAGATATGACGATCGATATACTTAAAAGTGGGTCTAGAACGAATATTTCGCGGCGTTACAAACTCTTGTGGCTGCATAAAGCTATAATACCCTGACAACATAGTCGTGTAGGGTATAAAAACCCACGCCTTATATAGGTTAAGAAAAATATTCTCTAAAAACAATCCACATATATACATGTTCTGCATTTGAAACCAATAAGGAAAGCAGTAAAGTCGGACTGGGCCGACTATATGATACCCTTCACCACTTTTGGTTAAAAAATCCAAGCCTCGAAAAAATATTCTTTAAAAAATTCGTGCCTTTTGGGAGCCTTAAAAAATATCAATTTCAAAAAAAGCAGTAACGTTATTGGGAGGCTCAGAAAATATTTGTAAAAAAATCAACGCGTCTAAACAAACATTAAAAAATTCACCATTTATGTAAAAAAGCTATATCGAAAAAAAACCAATTTTTCCGAAACTCAGCACACATCATTCTAGACTTAAAAAATACGCTGTGCCAAATTTCATGCAAATCGAAAGGTATATTTTTAAATAACCATTTACATAGAATCGGAAAAAATATATATATTAAAAAAATCTGAACCCATTTTCTTTAAAAAAACCGAGCACACATTATTCTTTAAAAATCCTCGCCTTATGCCAAATTTCAAGCAAAAATGATATATAAGGACTTTTAAAAAATATTCTTTAAATATCCACGCCTTATAAAGACTTTGAAAAAAATATTCTTTAAATATCCACGCCTTATAAAGCACACATCTGAAAACCGATTTTTAAAAATTTCAATAGGGTATGCAGTCCTTGGACCAAATAAGTGACTTGTGCACAAAAAAATCCAAATTATGCAGGCCTGGAAACAATATTCTTTAAAAAATCCACGCCTTATGTAAGCCTGGAATATCGAAAAAATATTCTTTTAAAAATCCATGTCTTATTGGTTCCTCGAAAAATATTCTTTAAAAATTTCGCGGGTTTTAAGGACCTGGAAAAAATATTCTTTCGTTCTGTATTTGAAAATATGCCTCAAAATAGCTTATTCATGTATGTAGGTATATTCAGACAGATGCTTCAATATGCTATTTTTGTCGGAGCTACCTTATGTATTGTTTTCCTTATGTTTTGTTTGTTGTTACGCTATGTGTTTGGGTTTCCTGGAAGAAATCTACAGACATATTTTCTTTTGAGGCCATAGTATTGCGGATATGTGTTTCGTTCGGCACGGCAAAGTTACCTAACCTTCTTCCTAGGTGTTGGAAATGGGATATTTTCTTTGAACATTTTCGGCGAAATTTGGTTTTTGTTATGCCAACCGTAGAAAAGTTAATCGCTACCTTTAGCGGTTGTGAATAACAGTTGCAATGTTCCTTAACATCAATTATGGGTAGAAAGTAAGGTGTAAATATGGGGTGAATAATTCAGGTGGTGGATTCAGGAAAATTTCCAGTGAATTATTTAGATTACTAGTAGTCAAGATAAGGCGTAGATTTTTGAAGAACATTTTTTCAAAAATATTTGTCCTGGGTCTTTAACAGGCGTGGATTTTTTAAAGAATATTTGTTCAGAGTCCATATCACAATTTTTATGAATCTTTTACCTCACTTTTCTTCCTTTATCACAATATCATTTTTATTTCTTTATCCCCCCTAATTCCTGAAAAAAAAACATCCAATTCGTTTCAGCCACACTTTGACACTTGTGATGGTGAAAAAACATCTATCAAAATAATACACTTAAGCTGCAAACCTCAAATCTACGTGAGAATATGTAAGTGAGTGCGTGTGACCAACATACATATTTATAAAACTTATGTATATCAAAATGTACTTTTTGTCATCTGTCAGTCACGTTGAGATTTTTGTGTTTTGGTTTCGCCATTGATTTTTATTATTAATTTAACTTTGAAATAGCTTAGCAAAAATATATATATTTTTTCAAATATGTAACAGAAAAATTACCTGAAGATATCCAACATATCTATCAGGTCAATGACATGTTGTCTGACATCTATCGCACATGTCATTGTTGATCCTTGTTTGTATTTTCATTTACGTGTGTGTTTTCTTTGTTACGAAAAACTTTTCGAAAATTTATTGAATTTGTGGCTTGAAAATAATGTTCATGCTGTGGTGTGTTTCTTAGGCGACAAGGATATGGGAATAATTGTTATAAATGTTTTATTTGTACATGTGGATATGTGTGTCTGCGGTTTGAAATGATTTAATGAGTTGTGTAAGACAAAAGAAAAATTGAGTCATTGCAAAAGGTCAGGAAGTTAACATTTGTCAGAAATATTTGGAAGACATATGACATGTATGCTACACATATGCCAAATTTAACGAAGGTTCAGCAAAGAAACGAATATTGATTCAAATACACACCACAACAATCAACACCAGTGTATGACCCTTGAAAAATCTATCTATACTAATCTATACTAATAAAAGAGTAATGTGATTGACTGACTGACTGACTGATTTAACGATTCATCAACGCCCAGACGAACCGGCTGAAGCTAGAATCTTGACATTTTGGGCGAGGGTCACTCTTGGTCCAAAGGTGATAGATAAGGCTGGGTTTTTGGAAATTCGTACTAGAACGGTACGAAAAGTACTAATTGTGATACCATTTGTATTTGGCGAACCGGTGGAGCTAGAACTCTGACATTTTGTTTGGTGGTCGTTGATGGAGTGTAGGATAGATGTACCAAAGAGTTTTTGGAAATTCGAACTATAACTATCCGAAAAGTACGAAAATGTACTAAATTTGGTACAATTCTGTGGCATGTGAACGGATAGAGCTAAAAACTTGAAATTTGAAATGCGAATTAGGGTTGGGAATATAAGGAGATGGTTTTAAAACCGTGTACTCATGTGTACGAAAAGTACTATATGGTACTATATTTGGTACAAATTTAATTTAGAGGTACAAATCGAGCTGGAATCCTGAAAATTGATATTAACATTACCGTCGGGGTATAGGATTGGAGTATGTACGTAGTTTTGGAAATTTGTTACTTATGAGTACGAAAAGTACTAAATCGTACTATAATTGGTACAATTTGGATTTTGGTGATTTAGGATCACCTTGGAGGTGTAGAATTAGGGTATGTAGGAAGTTTTGGAAATTGGTAGTACTATGTACTAAATTTAGTACAATTTGAATTGTGGGTGAACCGATAGAGGTGGAATCCTGAAACTTGGTTTTAGGATCAGTGTGGGGGTATGATTGGGGTGTGTAGAATGTTTTAGAAATTCGTACTACTGTGTACTAAATTTTGTACAATTTAAATTGTGGGTGAACAGATAGAGTTGGAATCCTGAAACATGGATTTAGTATCACTCTGGGGGTGAAGGTTTGGGTTAAGTAGGAAGTTTTGGAAATTCGTACTACTGTGTACTAAATTTGGTACAATTTGAATTGTGGGTCAACCGATAAAGTTGGAATCCTGAAACTTGGATTTAGGATGACTGTGGGGGTGTAAGAAGTTTTGGACATTGGTACAACTATGTACTAAACTTGGTACAAATTGAATTGTGGGTGAACCAATAGAGTTGGAATCCTGAAACTTGAATTTAGGATGACTGCTACAATTTGAATTGTGGGTGAACCAATAGAGTTGGAACTCTGAAATTTGGATTTTGGATCACTGTGGGGATGTTGGGTAGGGTTAAGTTGAAAGTTTTTGAAATTCTTACTACTGTGTACTAAATTTGGTACAATTCGAATTGTTAGTGTACCGAAAAGTTTAAACCCTGAAACTTGGATTTAGGATCACTGTGGGGGTGTAGGATTGGAGTATGTATTACTGTGTACTAAATTTGGTACAATTTGAATTGTACATTTATATTAATGTGTGTTAAATGGAACTAAATTTAGTAAAATTCGCATAAAGCTGAACCTTTAGAGGTCGAATCATGGAATCTGGTACTTAATGGTACTACTAAATGTGATACAAATTCGATTTAGGTGAACCGATAGAATTCTGAAATTTGAAATTAAGTATGTGGGAATTCGTACTTATGATTGTTATAGTAGGTAGTTATGGAAATTTATATTATTGTGCACTAAGTGATACTCACTTTGGATTTGGGTGAAGCTATATTTGATTTGAGTACAAAGGGTAAAACATGACACGAAATTTAGTATAGAGGTAGATTTCTGTTGCGGTCGGAATGGGTGTATAGGGTTGAGATATAGAGGAAGATTTGAAAAACGTACTAAAGTCAACATATGTACTAAACGGTTCTAAAATTGTAATAATGGTCGGTATAGTGTTTTAAATACATCCCACATTCGCTAACGAAGTAGCGGGGATGTGCTAATATTTTATAAAAATTCACGCCTTGTTGAACTACTTAAATTTTTTTTTTTAAGTCCACGCCTTTTTGAACTACTTCATGGATCTATGTTTTTTGTTTTAAATTTAAAATTTGGGAACAAATTTCATTTTGTTTTATTTTATTTTTCCACTAATTTAAATAATAACATTACGTGTTTTTCTACCCCGAAAACGAACTTGTTCTAACCCCATTAGAGTATGTGACATGAACACACACACTAACTCACAAAACCAACATTAAATGCAGTTTATTTGCATTTATCGAAAATCAATTTGAAGTTTTATAATTGAAATTCGAAATGAAAATGGAAAATTGATTGTGTTTTTATTTTATTATTTTTTTCCTATGTATATAACTATGTGTATGTATACCTTGCAGTGTGTATTTGTTCAATCTATAATGTGGTTTTTCTAGCCTGAACAAAGAACTTTTAATAAGTTTTGTTTTTTTGCTGTTGTTGTTGTTCTGGTGCGGCAACATGACATTTCATTGATGTAAAAGTAATTTCCTTTATTTCCACCACCATTAGTCCCACCTCATTATCAGTTTAATGTGAAAATGGAATAAGGGCGAAACAAAAAACTCAAACTCGAAAAAACATGAATACAACAAAAATCTGTTTAAAAACAACCCCGCTGATTGTAACCCCCTCCCCAAATAGATAACTATTTGTGAATGCCATGGTATGGACTTTCAAAGCCACATCGTTTGCTTTTTTAAGTTGCGAATCGTTTGATGGTTCATTCGGTTTGTTTAATGTGTGTGGGTGTGAGTGAGTGTAAAAGTGTGAGTCTCAATATCCCTTTTTGCAGTAACAACAGAAAAAAATAAAAACAACTTTATGTTAATTTATTTTCATTTTATACAAGTATCTCAAATAACAGCAACAACAACTCCAGCCCCAGTGCCCGTAACAGCACACCACCACCAATGGATATCGGCGGCATCAACTGACAGACCGACAGCCAAACAGCTAAAGATAAAAAGAAATATTTTCATTTAAGCTGCCGAGATGGGGCCATGAATTTCATACGATTTGCAGGAAATTCTTTAAAAGCTCAGTTTTGTTTTCGTAATTTTCTTACAGAATTCCGAATTTTAAATTTTACCCAAAATTTAACAAACACCACACCTACACTTATAAGTGTGTGTGTGGGTGTAATGCCGGTGGTATCACTTATGTGAATACTTGGGAAGTATGTAACAAAGCAATTCATTGCTTTAGATTAAATTTCACACGTTGTTGTTGTTGTTGGGTTTCATATATAATGTTATGTATGTAAATTAAGGGAAGTATTTCTGAAAATAAGAATAGACTTTTAAAACAGGAATACTTAAAACGTTTTTATTCCCTACACAACTATGTTGTCAGGGTATTATAGCTTTGTGAAGCCCCAAGAGTTTGTAACACCGCAAAATATTGGTCCCAGACTCATCTTTAAGTATACCTATCATCATATCTCGACTAGCTGAGTCGATCTAGACATGTGTGTCCGTCCGTCCGTCCATTATAATTTGTAAACACGATACAGGCCAAAGTTGTGGACCAATCTTCATTTTGCATGTAGGATAGGTTCTAGCTAATGAAGACCCCTATTGTTGCTGGTGAAGATCGGAATATATTTAGGGGATGAAATGGACCAAATACTAAATTTTTGTCGGTTTTTCTGGTCGCTTCAGAGGCCGCAATTATGGCCCGAACATCGTGAAATTTTAGACAAAGAAGGGGATTGGGCCAAAGAATAAACATGCCTGTTTTGATAAAGATCGGTCAATGTTTAACGGGTCAAATGGACAAAAGTCAAATGACTTTTGTGTGAAAAATGGCAAAATTTTGATTCTATGGCGTATATATTTAGCTCTGAAGGACATAGACCCGAGAAGTTCATAGTATATCCAAGAGAAGTGGCTGACCTTTTAATTGATAACAATTATATTGTCGTATGTTCTCGAACGTGGGAGTTACACTTAAATATTTACAGGTGCTTACGTATTCATATATTATTTAGTAACAAATTAGCACCATATAACGCTGATCGATTTGAAATTTTCCATGGGGTTCCAGTTGTGGTCAAGTCCAGCGCTTATAATTTTCGGTGATGATCAGATAATAATTTTGGGATGAAGTGGACCGAAAACCTATTTTTTGCAATTTTTCGAATCGATCTATAGCCCACAGTTATAAGTCGATCATCACCATACAACCCACGCTGATGTCAATGTGGACAAGTAATAAGAAGGGCTGTAATATTCGGAAAATACGTAAGTGTATGGAATATGTGCTGTTGACCTCTTATCGGGCAAGAGGGTGCAATTGTCACGAAATATTTCCCAGGTTCGGAATAAACTTCCTTAGAAAGTTAGAACTCCGTCGTAGTTGTGTAGGGCATCGTATGGTCGAACCCCCCTGACTATACTGCTCCGTTCACTGATTTTTTAAATACCCCTTCTTTAGACCTTGAAAAAATATACCCTAAAAAATATTCTCTACAAATCTACGCCTTGTTTAGACCTTGAAAAACTTACTTACATAGCTGGCTTGTGACAAAACTTTCGTTCCATAAGCCGAGCTTAAAAAAGATTTTCAGGTGTATCGGTCTTTTGCGTAGTTTTTCCAATTTTAAAGACCATTCTCGGCAATGTTGTCTTCGACTTGATTTTTCCATCGTATTCTTGGCCTTCCCCATCTGCGTGAAACATCAGCTGGTTCGCTTTTATATGCCTTCTGGGCTGAAGCATCTTCATCCATTCTCACAACATGACCTAGCCAACGTAGTCGCTGCAGCTCAATATGTCTAACAATGTGGATGTCTGAGAATAGCTGGTACAACTCATGATTCATTCGACGGAGACATTCACCGTCAACGCAGATCGGCCCATAGATCTTTCGGGGGATTTTTCTTTCAACCACTCCAAGAGTTGCCTCATCTGCTTGCGCAAGTACCCATGCTTCAGATCCATATAACAGCACGGATAGTATCAGCGTCTTGTAGAGTGTGAGTTTGGTCTGGCGGGAGGTGGCCTTGCTTTTGAGTTGTTTCCTCAGACCATAGTAGCATCGGTTGGCCATCACTATACTTTCCCGCATTTCAAAACTGATGCCATTCGTTTTGTTTATGGCGGTACCACGGTATATAAAAACTTTTACTACCTCGGAGCTGTAGTTCTCAACTTCCACAGTTGGTCCGAGTCTGCTGAATGTCTTGCGCGTTGGTACCATCAGCTTGGTCGCCGTTTACTGCCAGGCCCACTTTGGCTGAGTCCTTCTCAATTTATTCAAATGTGGCTATTACCGCTCTCAATGTTCGCCCATTATGTCGATGTAATCGTAGGCGAGTACCATGTGTTGTTTGGTGTACAGAGTGTCATTTCTGTTCACTTTTACCTCTCGTATGACCTTTTCCAGCAAGATGTTAAAAAGGTCAGACTACAAACTGTCACCTTGTCTGAATTCTCGTTCGGTATTAAAAGGGTTCCGAGAGGTCCATTCCGATTTCAACCGCTGATCCTGTGCCAGTTAAAGTTATCATGCATAGCCGAATTGATTTTGCGGGGATGCCAAAAGCAGACATGGTTTTAAACACCTCTGAACGAATAGGGCTGTCGATTGCGGCTTTATAGTCGATAAATAGGTGGTATGTGTCGATGTGTTTTTCGTGGGTTTTTTCCAGGATTTGGCACAAGAGTGGAAATCTGGTCGATGGTGGATTTGTCTGGTCTGAAGCCGGTCCAATAATGTCATTGACCATTGGCTTCAGTCCTTCACACAGTACGCTGGATATCACTTTATATGCGATGGGAAGGAGACTTATTCCTCTATAGTTGGCATCGTCTTGTTTCCTTTTTGTGCACGGGACACAGGATGCTGAGGTTCCAATCATTGGGCATGCATTCCTCTAGCCAAATTGTATTAATCAGCTGGTGCATATTCCTTACCAGCATCTGACCACCATTCTTGAATAGTGCGGCTTGTAACCCATCGGCACCTGCTGCCTTATTGTTCTTCAGCCCATTGATTGCTATTCTGACCTCATCTTGGCCAGGTGGTATACACTCTATACCGTCTTCTATTATTTGTTCTGGGGTATCCTCTTCACCGGTACTATTTGATACCAGAAGTTTTTCAAAATGCTCCTTCTAGATCCTCAGCACGCTGTCTGTATCAGTCACCAGTTTTCCTTCTTTTTCTCTACAAGAGGATGTGCTTGCACCAAAGCCTTTGGTTTGGTGTTTTATCCGTTGGTAGAGCCTGACTCCTGTACATCTTAATTTGCTCGAAAAACTATTGTTAAAAAATCCACGCCTTGTTTAGGCTTTGAAAAACTATTGTTTAAAAATCCACGCCTTTTATAGGTCCCTAAAAAAATGCTATTTAAAAATCCACGCCTTTTATAGGTCCCTGAAAAAATGCTATTTAAAAATCCACGCCTTTTATAGGTCCCTGAAAAAATGCTATGCTCTTTAAAAATCCGCGCCCTGAAAAAATACTCTTTAAAAATCCACGCCCTTAAAAAATATTCTTTTAAAAATCCACGCCCTGGAAAATATTCTTTAAAAATCCACGCCCTTAAAAAATATTCTTTAAAAATCCACGCCCTAAAAAAATATTCTTTAAAAATCCACGCCCTGAAAAAATACTCTTTAAAATTCCACATTTGATATAAGCCTCTGAAAAAATATTCTTTAAAAATCCACGCCCTGAAAAAATACTCTTTAAAATTCCACATCTGATATAAGCCTCTGGAAAAATATTCTTTAAAAATCCACGCCTCATATAAGCCTCTGAAAAAATATTCTTTAAAATCCACTCCTTGTATAGGCCCCTGATTAAACACTCTTTAAAATCCACGCTGTTTATAGGCCCCTGAAAAAATATTCTTCGAAACTCCACGCCTTGTTTTGGTGCTTGAAAAAATGTTCCTCGAAAATCCACGCCTTGTTTTGGTCCTTGAAAAAATATTCTTCGAAAATCCTCTCCTTGTTTTGGTCCTAGAAAAAATATTTTTCGAAAATCCAATCCTTGTTTAGGTTCTTGATAAAATATTCTTTAAAAATCCACGCCTTTTTTATACCCTGAAAAATATTCTTTAAGAATCAATGCCTTGTAAGACTTAATATTCTTTAAAATGCATATTTT